>NC_056731.1:183971626-183999126 GCF_019279795.1 Protopterus annectens | reverse complement strand
CATTTCTTTTGCACTGTTTTATCTGTTTCGTCTTGGTTTTGGAGAGTTTTTTTCCTTTTGTTGAATAGGCTATTTATGCTAGGGGTTCACCAGGGTGGTTTATTTTTGCCAGTAATTATAAGTTTGACTCGAAGGGGTACTGCTTCCACTATGTATCTATGAATGTGGTTGTACAATGCTTTTGTGTACAGCTCAGAGTAGGCCTCACTGTCTTCTGGGTTTGGAGGGGCTTGAAAGTTTAATAAGCTGTCACTTAGTTTGAGGTAGTTGGCCTTAGCAAAGTTCTTAAAAGGTTTGGAGTTTGATGGAGATTCTATGTTAGTTTTAATATTAAGAAGATCATTTTGTGGTCAGATCTTACCAGGAAGGAGTTAATACATGGGAGGAAGCAGCATCCCCTATCTTTGTGAGTACTAGTTCTAGGATATTTGTACCTCTATTTGGGGAGCTAATTAGTTGCTCCAGGTTGTTTATGGTGACAAATTCCAAAAACCTCTGAGCAAGTGAATTATGGGTCATATAAGTCTGCCATTTTATGGATGTGTAGTTGAAGTCACCCATAAGTATGATGTTAAGCTGAATGTTAAGAGATTCCAGTAGGTTTAAGTAGGAGGTGTTGTTTTTTAGATTGATGTTATGGGATCTGTAGCTAGCAAGGATATGATGGGGGGGGGGTCACTCCTATGGTTAGTCGGGCATGGAGCATCTCAAATGAGTTATTTTATTGGGCCAGTCTAGCAGAGTACTTCTCCTTTATGAGCACTAAGATACTTTCTCCCTTTGTTTTATCCTGAGCTGAGGGGGATCGAAATGCATGAAAGGCATTGTAGCTTTTGATAGCTGAGATTCTTTCCATGGTTATGAACTATGTTTCTGTGACTGCACATATGTCTGTATTCTCCAGGGTGAGGTAGTCTTCCAGGGAGTGCAGTTTTTTATTTAAATCCCTAGCATTGAACAGTAGTACCTTTAGGCATTCATGAGTGATTTTTGTTATATTGGAGGGTTTAATAAAGTACAGTTGTGTACACTTACCATAAATGTAGACGTTTGAGTGTATTCACTGTTGCAGTCATTACATTTGGGTAATCTGCTGGCAGGTTGCCCTCAGTCGGCCTGATTAACAAAGTCTTGGGTCCTGCATCAGTTGCTGTCCCTTCTTCCATGACGTCAGGTCATCAGGGGTATAAAACATGCAGCCGATGCCATTACATCAGTTTTTCTTGCCCCAGATGTCAGGTGCCCCTCAAAATGGGGAGCAAATAAAAGTAAAAACACAAAAATATATACCTCCAACCAAAAGCAAATACACCAAAAGGGCTTTTAAGCATAGTAAAAGAAAGTAGAGGTATAGCCAAAGAAAAACAGGGGGCTGGAGGGAGGGTAACCAGGACTGCAACAGTGAATACACTCAAACATCTACATTTATGGTAAGTGTACACAACTATGTTCTTCGTGTTTCACTATTGCAGTCATTACATTTGGGTAGATTCCCAAAGCTATGGTTGGGAGGAGGAAATTGTACAGCATTAGGACCAGCTATAAGGCCCTGCAAGACAGCAGTGGCAAAGCCAGCTCTGGATTTAGAGAAAAGTGGTAAATGGTAATGTTTGGTGAAAGTATGAACTGAGCTCCATGTAGCAGCTTCTAGAATATCCCTGGTAGGAACACCTCTGAGAAAGGCTGTTGAAGTAGATGCAGCCCAGGTGGAATGGGATCTGATCCCCTGGGGGATAGTTTTTCCATGGTGCTTATAGCAGAAATTAATACAATGGCTTATCCATTTGGAAATGGTTTGCTTTGAAATAGCCTTTCCCTCTGCCCCTGCAGCAAATGCTACCAGCAGTTGTTCAGATTTTCTTTGCGATTTAGTCCTGTTTAAGTAAAATCTAAGTTGTCTGTGTACATCCAATGAATGCACAATCCGCTCCCCCTTGTTCTGTGGATTGGGAAAGAAAGTTGGCAAATGAATGGTCTGATGAAGAGCCACATTGGATACCATCTTGAGCATGAAGGATGGGTTGGTCCAGAGAGTTACCCTGTCTGCATGAAAAATTATGAAAGGCTCCACTGCCACAAGAGCCTGTAATTCGGAAATCCTTCTAGCTGAAGTGACTGCTAAAAGAAAAGCTGTTTTCCAGGAGAGAAATTTTAAGTCTGCAGTAGCAGCTGGCTCGAAAGTAGGGAGAGTGAGTTTCTCCAATACAAAATTAAGGTCCCAGGCAGAGGTTGGAGCTCTCCTGGGTGGTCTTAAGTTTTTGGCCCCTCTGAGATACTGCTTTAGCAGAGGATGAGAGAAGAGGGGAGGTTCTGTGTTGTAATGAGCTTAAATGGCTGAGGTATGGATTTTTATGGAAGAAAAGGACAGGCCCTTGTGAAGCATCTCAATTAAGTATTGCAAAATCTGAGGAATGTTGGGCACTGCTGTGCTTATCCCTTGAGATTGATTCCAGGCACAGAATCTTTTCCATTTGTCAGCATAAGATTATCTAGTACTAGGTCATCTCGCCTCCAAAATGACATCCATCACAGGTTTGCTGAGGGATGCTAAGGGTGAATTTAGGTGATTAGCCACTCTGCAAGATTCAAAGTTTGGAGCTGAGGGTGCAGAGTTTGGTTGTTCTGCTGAGACAATAAGGAAGGTTTCTGAGGTAGGTGCCACAGTGAAATGTGTGACACACTGCGCAGGAGTGGGTACCAGTGTTGGCAAGGCCAGTCTGGAGCAATCAAAATAATTTTTGGTTTGTCCTGTTTGACTTTTAGTAGAACTTTGGAGAGCAGAGGCAGAGGGGGAAAGGCATAGACTGATAGATTTTTTTCCAGCTGAAGGACAGAGCATCCACTTTCCAGGCTTCTTTGTGATGAGTTCTTGTGCAAAATTTGTCCAACTGATAGTTGGTGAGGCAAAAAGATCTATGTCTGGGCTCCCCCATTTGCGTGTCAACATGTTGAAAATCCATGGTTCCAGTTTCCATTCGTGAGGGTCCATGAGATTTCTGCTTAGTTTGTCTGCCAGAGTATTCAGCTTTCCTGGCAGAAATTGAGCTTGTAGTTGTACTTGATAGCTCAAGGCCGTGTTCCACAATGCCATGGCTAGTCTGCAGAGGGGGTAGGAGTGTGTACCCCCCTGCTTGTTTATGTACCACATAACCATGCTGTTGTCTGTCTTTATCAGTAATTGTCCTGGATGAAGGTAGTCCTTGAAGGCTGTCAGTGAATTCTGTACAGCTAGCATTTCCTTTTGATTTATATGAAGGTGCATTTGATTTGGGCTCCAATTTCCCTGAATGCACTTCCTTGCCAGATGAGCACCCCATGCATAATCTGATGCATCTGTAGTTACGGTTTGGGTGGCAGGGGGTGGTGTGAATGGCAGTCCCTTGTTCTGGTGGCAGGCCTCTGCCCACCATAGGAACTCTAGGTGCAGGCAAGGTATGATAGGAATCATTGTTTCCAGGCTGTGACAATGTTGACTCCATAGACTTTTTAAATACCACTGAAGTTTCCTCATATGCAGTCTTGCATATGGAATTAGAAGAATGCAGGAGGCCATGAACCCCAAGGCTTGCAGTATTTGCCTTGCAGAAAGCAGGGATTTTGTGGCCATCTGTTTGAAGTAAGTCACCAAATGAATTTGCGTTTCTGGCATAAGGAAAGCCATCTGGGCAGCTGTATTCAAGCTTGCACCCAGGAGTGTAATTTTCTGAGAGGGTACCAGTTGTGATTTTTTTTCGTTTATAGTGTACCCTAGACAAGTCAGAATCCTTTTTACAAATGCCAGATGTTTTAGAAGAATGTCCTTGTTTTCTGTCTGAATTAGACAATCGTCCGGGTATGGATATATTTAAATATTTCTTTGCCTGCAAAATGCAATTACTGGAGCCAGGCACTTTGTAAAGACCCTGGGCACAGTAGATAAGCCAAAGGGCAGTGCAGAGAACTGGTAATGCAAGTAGCCTGCTTTGAAGCAGAGGTATCTTCTGCAAGATTCCCTGATTGGGATATGCAGGTAAGCCTCTTTTAAATCTAGAGTTGCCAACCAGGCATCTTTGCCTAGCATAGGAAGTAACTGGTGAAGAGTCAGCATCTTGAATTTTGGAATGTCCAGTAAGATGTTTAGAATAGATAAGTCCAGAACTGGACGCCATGATTTGTCTTTTCTGGGTTCCAGGAAAAGTGTTGAATAGAAACTTTGTCCCTTTTCCTCTTCTGGTACTAGTTGAATAGCCCTCATGCTCATGAGGGAAAGTACTTGTTTCTGGGCCTCTGCCCACTGATTTGGGGGCAGGTCTGGCCATCTGTTTGGAGTTGGCAATGTGTGTAAATGAAATCTGTATCCCTGGGATACTATATTTAAAACCCATTTGTCCTGGGTTATAAGCTGCCAATTTTTTGCATGAAGAGCCAGTTTTCCCCCCAAAGGGGCGGCTAAAAGGTAAGTGCTTGGTAAGTGTAGAGGGAAGTCATTGAGACTGCTTACCATAGGGAGGTGTCTTGTTGTTTCCAGATTTGGAAGAGGAGGCACCCCATTGCTTTGTTCTGAAAGTCCCTTGGGACTGAAACCTGATGCCTTTGGAATGTCTGGGTTTGACTTGAGTGGCTCTCGAAGGAACTGGAAAGGACCAGTTCTTAGTAGGCCAGTACCTACTAAATCTTGGAAGTTGCACTTGTAAGAAATATTTCAGTTTGCATAGATTTAGCTTTATCTTCCATCTTTTTTAGAACTTCTTCAGCCTTATTACCAAAGAGATGGTCCTGTTGTAAAGGAGCATCCAACAATTTTGCTTTAACATGATCAGGCAGAGATTGCTCTTTGAGCCAAGCATGCCTTCTTAGCACAGACCCAGTTACAGCAGCCCTGCAAGAGGCCTCCAAAGAATCAAAACCACATTGTAAAGTATGTTTTCCAACTTGTTCAGCTGAATGCAATAGATCATGTAAATCTTTATTTTCCACACAGTCAGAAATCAATATCATTTTCTGTTTATGCAGTCCCATGATATGCTGCTGATATTTTAGCATATTGAATTGACAGTTTAAAGCTATGATTGCCAAGGTTGCAGAAGTGTAGACCTTCTTACCCCATCTATCCACCGCCCTGTAATCTCTATCAGAAGGGGCAGGATTTTTAGCAGTAGAAGCCTTAATGCCCTTGGGACCCTGAGAAATGGTTTCAGGATCTGCAACAGAATTTTTAAAAAGGAATTTATGGGAGTCAGGAACCCCGTGGTATCTGTCTGACTTACAAGGAGCCAGAGGCAGAGAATCAGGAGTCATGCTAGATTCTGAAAACACATCATCAACAATGTCTAGAACAGGAGGTATAGTCAAAGGCCTATGCTGAGGAAGAAGAAAATCCCTAAGCCTCTTTTTAGATTCAGAAGAATCCTGGCTTTCCCAGTGGAAATGTTCCCTTAAGGTATGTAAAGTTTCCCCAAAAGAAAAATCCTCAGGGGGAGAAGCAGAAGGAATGGAATCCTCTGCATCAGTCCTCATAAGTAGGTATAGACAATTCCTGTTCATTAGAAGAGTCAGAAGAAATAGAATCCTGTTCAGAAGATTCATAGTCAATTTCTTGCCTAGGCCTCTTAGAAGAGGAGGGGGTTGGCTACCCTTGATTAGAATAATTAAATCTTCAGCCATTTTGATCATTTGTTTTTTTAGGCATAGGGGCCTGCACATGTGGTCTAGGTGTTGGTTTTTTAGACATAGTTTGAGATTTTGGCCTTAATATTGAAGATGGCATTGGTTTAATATACAAATCAGTAGGCCTGAATACACCCTCAGAAGCCGGTGCCTGCACAGTGGCTCTGGACCCATGCAAGGTAGAGACATACACGGGTTCCATAATTGAAGCATCTTGCGGCATACCGGACTCTGAATGGGTCTCAATAGAGGCCTGCGAATCAGAAGTAGCGGGTATCAGGGGTTGCGAAAGCACCTCACTGAGTATCGGCGAACTAGCGACTGGCTTAGGAGAAGCGTCATCGGCAGTTTTGGACCTGTACGGCCTGTCTCTGTCTTTTTCTTTTTTTTTTTTTTTCGGTATTCCGGTAGTCGGATTGCTGACCGACATCATTTCTGGATAATTAAAGCATGAGCCAAAATATTTAGACGCAAAAATGTACTGACGACGGATATTGCGTTGATTAAATAAAGCACAGAACCGACAACAAGGTACGCTGTGGTCAGGGCCTAGGCAAGGAATACAGTACAAATGAAAATCCTTATGAGGTATTTGCTTCCCACAAGTAATACAATTATTAACTTTTACTGACATTGATAAGTTGCAAGAAAAAGTTTCCCCAACGGGGTACTTAGCTTTTTAGTTGAAGACTTCGGATCTGAAACTCGAAAATGAAAATTTCAGGAGTCGGCCGACCGGCACTTGCGAACTGCTTCTGCTTTGGGCACTCCATGGCAAGAAAGACTGATGTAATGGCATCGGCTGCATGTTTTATACCCCTGACGACCTGACATCATGGAAGAAGGGACAGCAACCGACACAGGACCCAAGACTTTGTTAATCAGGCCAATTGAGGGCAACCTGCCAGCAGATTACCCAAATGTAATGACTGCAACAGTAAAACATGAAGAACATCTTGACACAGACTAAAAAAAAAGCACTATGGGGATAGATAAAGTTTTGGCCGGTATCAGGAAGCCAGGTGGTGCCAAGTGCAAACCATCCCTGGCAAAGCATTGTGGTTTGTCACTCCTGTCTCCCTAGGCTAACACATATTGGGTTCTGTTGTTGTGACACCAGAAACTAAGCCAATTGTTGAAAATCAATCATTTTTTGCTGGTACTGTGCATCATCACTGGTGAAGGTAGGATGCTACTCAAGGCTAGAATCATACCCATCTGGGACGCATGTTCAGAGACCTCCATCATGTGTCACTTCATGCAGTCCAATGAGGTACGTCTTTTGTTGTTTACGTCCACGTCAACTACAACCATGTCATACTGGTACTTGTGGCTTAAAGATCTAAGTGCATATGTGATCTGGTTGATCCTGGCTTCAGACAGACAGGTCACTGTGATTTTCTCCTTGTTTAGCCAGGTAAGGAGGACATCAGTATGTCTTACAATAGAATTCCCAGGAACTAGAATGTTTAGCTGTGTGGTGTGTTGCCTTATTGGCTTAGAAGTGGGGCTACTATGATTTTCAGAGTTATGTGTTGTGTGAGGTGCTATCTCTTTTGGAGTGTGTGTGTGTGGGGGGGCACTGAGAAATGCTTTTAGGAGCTCTTGGAGGTTTGGCTAGATTACAAATGAGTACCTCTGCATATGTGGGTCTGTGTGTTTGTCCTTACTGTTGGTAGTGAATGTTTTGGGTGCAATGCTGACAACCTGGTTTGCATTTTTTGTGTGTGTATGTGAGAACTTTGCCTCCGATGACATTGTATATCTACATTACTCACACATATTATGTTTGTATGTTCTAAAATTAAATGGTTGTTAGTGAGCATGTGGAGTTACTATACTGCCTCAGGATGCCCATATTCACCAAGCCAGAAACACAGATGAGAGGGAAGTGCCTCTCCATTATACCAGCTCCTACGTAGATGGGAAAGAGTAGGGGACAGTCACTTAAAGATATAAGTGAGAGTGTTTACAGTACACTATTAAATGACCTGCAGTGATGTTGCTGTCTATGCAAACTGGTAGCTCTATGAGCAGCTATGAACAGTGGGAGACTATGGAGAGTGTTTTCTATAGAGGAGTTTAATTGGAGAGGTTTGCTTGATATGCAAGGCACTGGTACCGCATTTGCACATCCAGCAGGATGAAAGATGCAAAAGCACAGTTAAGTCCTCAAACCAATCATATAAACACACAATAAGCATTCTACTAGCAGTTCCAAACTCAGATTGGTTGAATCAGCCATCTGCTCTAACCAGAGTGCAGAAAAACCCTCTTAATGTAAAAAAAAAATAGTTTTGAGCTCAAATGCAGTAACAAATGCTTTACAGCAAAAGGCAGAATTGCTGCAGTATCAGGAATCCTTGGAAATAAGTTCACAAACCCTGAGAAAAGTTCCCAAATACAGAAAAATGTATGCAACCATAGAAGAACTTCTAGAATCACTGAACAACTTTGCAAAACTTAGAAACAGTTTGGCAAACTCAGAGCAGCTTTTGTAGTATAAGAGGAGGTTAGGAAATATCAGAATACTGTTAATCGATTGAAGTGCAATACAGTAACAAACAGATTGTGTTTCTTTTAACGTGTAGGCTGAAAAACAGTGATAAATTCAACCAAGTGAATACATGCAGCACAGAACTGTTAAATAGCACTTTGTGGAACCTTCAGAATGGCTGTAGCTGTGTGCATTGCCATGTGTTGCAACGGATTGGCATTCCGTTTGAAGATAGGGTCTCTATCTTTTGTTGTTTTATTACCTCTGTAGAACCTAGCTCCCCTGCCATACTTAATGCACTAGTTTTAGGATATTATATTATTTCCTATTACATTAAGGTGTTTTACCTTCAGAGTCATTCTTTTATGTAGTTGTTGTGGACTGTTTATAAACCCATGGCTTTTTAGGTAAGAAATTAATAAACATAAACAAGTATAAAAGTCTTGTAATTTGGGTCTATATTAGTACACTGAATAGTCTAAATATTGAACGTCCTAAAGGCCGAAAATGCCAGACCTCGAACTCTGTATTGTGGGGGACTGTGTCCCCCACCCTCAACCCCCGCTAATTATATATACCAACTCCAAGATCGCACTACAGTGAGGAAAGTGCAAATATTTCAATCTTCACTGTACCACAATCTCACTATAACAGTTCACTGAACAGCATTTTCGCTGTAAAATGCCATTTGATGAACTGACTCTTCGATCACATAATATAGATCCTTGTAATTCTTTGTCATTTAGAGATGTATCAGATACGTAAAACATAAGTGAGAAAAGACTGTACAGGACATTTAATTGTTTTACAGTGGAGTTACAGTTATATGTGAAGTATGAAATGTAAAAGATTGTTACTCTTTTCTTTGTGGGGATGGTAGACAGAAAAACACACACACACACACACACACACACACACACAAGTTTAATATTTAGTTAGACTGACCTTTATCATGGAGGAAGGTAGTAGTATCAAAAATGGAGCAACGATTCTGAAGACCCTCCCTCATGTAAACCAATCTCCATTTTAAACCTTGATTACAAAGTATTTATATCTTTAATAGCTAAGGTGAGAAACTGTTACTAAAGTTGATATGGGTCAATGTGGTTTTGTGGAAGGGAGACAAACATTTGATAATTAATAGACCAATGATTTAGAAGGAATTGAAATATTAAAAAAAACTCTGTTATTGTTGATTAGTTGTATCCAGATAAACTGTCTGATAGAGTTTGCTGGGAATTTGAGTATGACAGTGCTAAGTTGTGTATCCAAGTGGTATAAAAGAGTTAAGAAGGAGAATATATGCTGTATCAGAGGCAAAAATAAAGCTGGGAGGAGTCCTTTCTGATAACTTGAATTTGAACAGAGGGACCAGCAGGGATGCCCTCTTTATTCTCTCTTATCTACTGTTTACTTGAAACACTTAGATAAAATCGGAGGCTCAAACTTCTAGGATATAATTGGTGCCAGTAGTGTAGCAAAAGTGGAGCAAAGGAGGCAACTGCCCAGGGCATAAAGTGTTACAGGGTGAGATTGAGAGTTCCTGCAGAATACATTTTTTCTTGTACCAATTTATTTCCAACTCACACATACAAAGAGCATCACAGCACCACCCTCACCAAAGTAAGGTGCAGAGATGATCTACTGTTAGACTCTGTCTTTTTCAGATTCCTAAAACTAGATTCCTTTCTGCCTCTTGCTGCCGAACTATGGAGTAAAATCACCCCTATAACTTATGCAACCACTCCCAAGGTACTGATTCCCAAAAGACTTCACCAACCAAACTTCACTGAACTGACCACTTCTTTTCCATTCTTGCTTCTAGATAGCAGAATCACTCTCTACCTACCTAAGAGACACATTATCTTTTTTCTTTTAGAGATTAACTCAAAAATGCCTAACCAGAAATAAGTCTGCAAGTACCTTACCACTGAACCCACCTAAATATTCACATTCATTTACATTGTCTACACATCTGCCCACCTCCATATTTATCAGTTATTAATCTCAACCAAACCTCACTGATGCATTTTACTAAGTAATTATAGATAAATCCTCTTTCCACTGTAAATACTATTTGTGCAAATGTTTTCACTTTTTTATGGATGTTTGTTTCAATTTCAAGTGAATGTTTTCACCCAAGCTGTGCCTGTAAACCTTCTGTTGTGATCAGTGCAGTGTCTTACCCCAGTAAACAAACTTAAATAAATAAGAGGAGCAGAACTGACAGCTGATAACATAGTAGATGTTACTCAAAAACTTGCTTTCTCTATTGTCAAGCTTAAATGCATGAGGACCAAGTAACAAGAGGTGGGCAAAACAGAATTTATGAATTAAACAGAGCGAAAAATGAAGCTCAAAATTGTTAGAAGAATATAAATTGTTGATGTCTACATGGCATTCATGATGGTGCTTAGTAGTAGATGAGCAGACCCAACACCAAGTGCTAGCAGTGTGACTATAGGACCAATGAAGCACATCACAGGCTATGTAGAAGTCATAATAATTTTAACAAAAATGTGTAAAAGAAGAAATAAGCTGTACAGCAAAATTTACAAGTAGCAGAGGCAAAGCAACAGAATAAGAAGTGTTTGTATAATGAGAATGCTGTTCAGTATGTGTACAGTAAAATGATGGCTTTGGTCCGCATTGCTGTATACTAAAGATAATAATATTGTATTTAAGCTTGACATTTGTACATAATGTATTATACTGTCAGAAATTACATTTAAGTTTCCACATTTATCTAATTCCCGGTGCAGATCACCACATGCTCTTTCAGAAGTATTCAGAGCATCAACTGAAGCCATTGTGTTACATTTTACTTGATGGTGAGTATAAGCTTGAAAAAATACAAGATGATGCTCCAGATAGTGTCCTCAGAAAAGCATTTTAAAACACCAACTATACTGGATTATTATACTTAGATTGTTATTGTACTTGCGAGGCACTTGTTATGATTCAGTAGATTCATATTGTGCAGCTGGAGAATTTTTTTACAGGTTTATGCAGCATGTGGCACAAATGTAGGTAATGAAATTCAAGACTAATGGAAAAGGTGACTAGAAATATTTTTTTCCAGGCTTATGCATTGTGTGTGGCATGATTGAGGGTAAAATAAATTCAAGACAATGGTACAAAGGTGGCTAGAAATAACTATGTAAAATGGTCACAAAGCATACACATTTGTGAGGGTTGACAGGACAGTGCAAACAGTTACAAGGTGCTAATGGACTTAACAGTGCTTGAACCAGTGGCAGTATGTATGTTTCTTCTAGCAAAATACCTTTGAAAAAAGCTGTTAAAATGTTAGTACATATAATAAGAAGAGTAATGCTATGGGTGCTTCACTCAGAGCCAAACAAAACAAAAATGCTGAATATACTGATGTTCTTCGGAGTTATTTGTATTTATTCACTGGTTTGGGCTGTGTGCCCACACTATATTAAATATCACATGAAGCAGCACCAGTTATACATGCACTGAAAAATCTTATTAGTGCTCATAAAAAAGGACAGAGCAGAAAATAAAACACAAAGAAGTTGTGGATGTAATGGTTATACAAATAGAACTGATTGAATGGATGTATAGTAGGGGGACACTTGTTAAGGAAGGTAAGCTTAAAATATGTATAAACCCCAATGCTTCTCCAAACAGATGTACAAAAAGTAAGCATTATCTGCTTCAAACAATTGAATTGTTGCAACCATGTCTAATGACAGGTTATTTTCCTTGTTTCTTATTAATCTAGAGTTTTGGAAAGTAGCCATTCCCTTCTATGTTTCTACCATTGTCTTTTGGAATACCATCCATCCCAGGAGTGTTTCAAAGAGCGGAAGCTGAAATAATTGAATGGCTAGAAGGAGAGGTTAATATAATGATTATCTAGTTTTGAGAGCTACTCGACTGAAGCATGACTCACATCTTGTCAAGACAGCCTGAGACAGAAAGGCTTGAGATTGTCAGATTTGTGTATTTATTCCTGAGTATACAGGACATATTTTAACTTCTAAAGAAACCAGTATCAATTAAGGTTATTGTCATAGTGAAAAAGCAGAAGCCCCATGACAATTTATCACTTATGTGATTCCTTGGTATGGTGCATTTTTAAGTTCATTCCAGAGTTCCGTGACACTTAAAAATCAACTAGTGTGTGATGTTGCTTGAGTCTTATCACAGAAGCAGTTGAGAGACACTAAACCAAGGTCACTGAGGCATCTGTGTTTTATGGCATCTCACAAATAGTTACACTTCAGGTGAATACTAGTCAGCAAGTATTTGAAGCATTAACAATATCAGAAAGAAGTCTAGTAGAATGCGGGTTATTTATTTTATTTTACATTTGTTAACTGGGAGAGTCCGACTGGATACAGGTCCATTTTCAGTGGAGGCCTGGGGGCTTTGATCACTGCTCAGACATGTTTTGTTCATTTAAAGTCTTAAGTGCAGTACCATGCTGTTATATATGATGAATTAGTTGTTGTGCAATCAGATTACAAGCCATTAAACAGTGCATTTAAAATGTTTTTGTAAAGAACTGGTTAGATTTTTAAAAATATGTCTGGGATTCATAGACATATGCTGTACTACCTCACATCACTTAATGATGTGCAGCATATAGCATGATGTTGTCAAATGATAATCGGTATATTGTGCATAGTACTGAGATACCAAGCAAAAGACTACACAGTAAATAAGAAAGACCAAATTTGTGGGAAAAATGCTAAGCTGGTACAGGGGATTAGTAATACAAGAACCAATGAAAAGGCATATAAACACAAAACAATACAGATAAACAAATAAACAAATCCAACAGGGCCAACAGGAATCACCAAGCGATGAAAACTTTATTGCACTAAGAACTTTCACTCTGTAATCAAGAACTTCATTAGTGCAATAAAGTTTTCATTACTTGGTGACTTCTGCTGGCACTGATGGATTTGTGGATTAGTAATACAACTGATGGGAGTGTGCCTCACGTGATGAAATCACCAAAAAAGACTAATACAGCAAAGTTCCTGCACAGCCACAAATGGAATGAAGTGGCACATAACTGCCTTTCTAGGTAAACAGGATCAGCACTGCAAAATGCCAACTAAATGTATCATTGAATTAGGGAGGATAGGGAGAGAGAGGAAAGTAGGAACGAAGAGCATCGCAAGGAAAGCAACATATTCAAGTATAATCATTAGGTATGATGAGTTGGAGGATGGAAGGGCAGTCTCTTTTGTAGGCAGAGAGACACATTTTCAGTATATGAAGAAGAGTTAGTGCCGTTGGTAGAAAGGAATAGTTGAAGGAAGACCCAGGAAAACATAAAATGTAGACACAGATATGGGCAGTATATACATAAAAGGTAGATATGACATTGATTAGATCTTAACAGAGGGTAGAGATCTGGTCATGCAGATGGTTGAGATGAATACAATAAGAGAAATGAAAAAGAAAGGAGGGGAATATAAGAGGATAGGGCAGGGGCCATTGCCAGATGCTAGGGTAGCCCACAGTGCATCACTCAGCTAGCAGCCTCAAAATCTTCTCTGGTTTATCATGTATTACTCTCCTTGAGGCTGTAGGGAACACTTGGCTATGGGTTATTGGCTAGGCTTTTAATGGTCTGCAAACTGATTGCCCAATATGTACCTATGGATCTTCATGACTGGTTTTCTGGGGATACTGTCCCTCTGGTCGTCCAGTAATCAGAGCTGCAAGTCATGTGACTCAACAAGTCATGCCAGGAGAAGCTTTTTTGTGCTGAGACAGGCATCCAGCTGCTGATTCACTTTGGATGACAACAAACTCTACTACAGACACCAGAAGATAATAGGAGATCCTTTGAGGGTCACTGTCTGAAGAGAAGCTACCACCTGCTTTTGAGAAGTTGTTGGAAGAACTATTATATTAACTAAGAAGATGATGCTCTTGAGTTGATGTCTAGGTTTAGAATTGCTAAGAGATATTAAGTTTAATTTAGTTTAATGTTCTTAGTAGTCCCCCCGAATACATAAAAGTACAAATCAAAGATACCAGCTGTAAATTAAGTATTGAATATTGTAAAGGAAATAAAACATCTTGAGTTGGGACTGTATTTTTATTTTGAAAATGTTAACCAGGGTAGAGCACTGATCACAGTGGATTTATTTCAGTCTTGGCCAAAGGGGTAATCATGATAGGTACAAAACATTATACACAAAATGAAATTCAGAATGCAAAATTTACATGTATTATATACAAAGTGAATATCAGAGTTGGCTTGAAGGTGTAAACACAACAGATGCATGACATTATATAAAGGGTGATGACAAAACACAAAATATACATACATTATATACAGAGTGGATATCAGAGTTGGCATGCTGAAAGAATCGCACTGAAAAGTAGAGACAGAACAATCTCTGTAGAAGGAAGAAGAGGTTACGTTATATGACCAGCAAGAGAGCAATTTCATTTTCCTAGTCTTATATGGGCTTTTCATTCTGATTGGATAATGAAGTAAGAGGAATTATCTTTATGAAAAGAAGGGAGAGATTCCCACTATCCAAGACCAAAGACTGAGAAAGCATGGTCTGTGCACTGAAGCCTGGTTTGGGGTGCTTGTAGGAGATTACCTCAGTGGTGAAGATTTCTGAGATTGTATGTTGGTGCATTTCTGAATAGCCTAGAGGCTAGTAGGAGTAAATATCTCATTCTTGGTCAGTTTAAACAGTTGAAAGGCAAGTAGAAAGCACATTTTTTTCACAGGTAGTCAGGCAGCATTTTCAGTGGCTTTACAGTGGTGTTCATCGATTGGGGAGACATTGACAAATCTGCATGTGGCATTTAAGATGGTTGAAATGGTGGATACATTTCTTTTAGAGACTGCAGTAATTGTAGGCAGACTGTATTCTAGCTGAGCCAGTAATAAACCTTTCCCTATGGCAATTCCTGCAGGTTCTGAAAAGAAAAGGGATGATCTTTTTAGCCTAGAACAGGAGATGGGGTGTATGTGTGTGTGTGTGTGTGTGTGTGTGTGTGTGTGTGTGTGTGTGTGTGTGTGTGTGTGTGTGTGTGTGTGTGTGTGTGTCTGTCTGTCTATCTCTGTGTGTGCGTGTGTGTGTGTTTGTGTGTGTAGTCCAGGTGACGATGGAAATTTAGGAAGGGGCCCAACCACATTTCTTGGTATTTGAATGAAGTGATGTTTTCAGTAGTGTTATTCAGATGAATGAGGATTTATAGAGGTCCTGAGATAGGAGTGAGCTTGTGCATAGTACCAAAAAGCATTTTTTAGATGAGTTAAGCAACAATTGCTTATCAATGAGCCAGTGAAAAAGGGCATTTGAAAATCAGAGTGAAATTTTAGTTCAAGAGAGAAGAATGAATGGCCAGTGTGCAATAGGACCATGTCATCAGCATGAAGTAAGAGAGGAAGACTAGTAGGTCAAAATGGAGTTTGTTAATATAGACAGAAAATAGGAGAGGTGCCAGAATAGATAACCGGGGGATGAATGTCTGCAGGACTGATGGAGAGGTTGAAGAGTTGAAATTCACTGAGAAGTGGTGGTAAGAGAGGTAGTTTTTGAGCCATGGCAATGTGTCATTGTCTATACCTATTTCATTGAGATGGTTTAGGAGAAGTGAGTGATCGACAAGTTCAAAGTCTCTGATGTGGTCAGTAAAAATAGCTCTAGTAATTAGGCCTTTGTCCATTTCAAGGACAATTTTGTAGGTGAGTGTCCAGATAGCTGTGGATGTACTGTGACCAGACCAAAAACCATGCTACAGTTGAGAGAAAATGTGATTGGTGTATTAAGCGAGTTGCAAGTAGAGTCATTTTCCCACAGTCTTTCCCAGGCTAGAGAGGGTAGAAATGGGCCAGAAGTCAGAGGTATCGGGTTTCTTAATGCAAGGTTTTACAATGGCATTTTTCAAAATATTGGACATAATGTGTTTCAGTGTGGCTTTGATATTGTCTTTGCTGTGAAAAATAAACCATGACTGAAGATTATCTCTACTGGGGGTGGGGTATAAAGTTTAATCTGTTTGAGCAGTGGGTAGATGTTACTGGGTATGATAACTGAAGTAAGAAAGAATGAGTGAGTGGAGGGGAGGTGTGGGTGGCAGGAGCAGTTTGGAATTAGCTAGAGTAAGCTATGGGAATGCTGGGATGAGAAATGAGAAAGGAGGTCAGAGGCAGAAAGTTAAGAGGATATGGAATTCATGGAGGGAAGGTTAGTCTGCTCTATAAGATGGTTGACCTCTTTCCAGAAGTTTTGGAGTGCTGTCAATGGTGAGGTCTGTTGGGGATCATTAAAAAGATAAAATAACATTTTTATAAGAAACAATATATACAAATAGTGCTTAACTAGACAGTAAAATAAGGAGTTTGGTAGGAATTGAAAATTATACAAGTATCTTCTAATGCACAAGAATAAAGTAACAGCATTATAATAGAAACATTATAAATATGCACACTTCATACATGAACAAAACATAACATGCAAGTATTTACATATAACATTTATATCTTTATACATGTGCAGAAAACATATGCACACACACACACACACACACACACACACACACACACACACACACACACACACACACACACACACATATATATTTAATTTACACTGTAGCATTCCTGTTGTGTAAAATCATTTGTACGGGAGTATGTGCACATTTCTATCCTGTCTTAGGTGCTGTTCAACTCATTCCTTCTAATGGAATGGGCAGAACCTAAGCTTTTTGATTAAAAATTAAGTCCTCACATTTCAAACAAATGTTCATATTTCTGGAACCATAGTGCTCACAAAAGAAATGTAAGTGGCAAACACTTCAGTACAAACTATTTTTGCAGTGGCAATATTCTTTAGATTCTATGTCTAAAACTGGATCTTATAAGTTTCAGTAAACACAGTATTAAATTATATTATTTTGTAAACAACTTATGAAATCTCAGCAAACACTCAAGTTACACATATAATGTTAGTTGCATTTTGTTCATCCAGCTGAAAGCTTTCACATGAGGCTAAGCAGTTTTCTCTGTGCTGCTTGGTTGTTACGATCTTTAGAGAAATATGAAATTTATGACAATATAAATAAATATTACATGAACAACAATTACTATCTCTTTCCTTTCTCTAGTCTCTAGACAGAGGTCAAATATTAGTATGGTTGTATTTGTTACTGTGTAAGCTTTAAGACTGAAATTGTTTAATACTTTGTATGTAGCACGGTTTTAGAATTATTAATGCAAAATGAACAAGCAATATTTGATGCCTACAGTAGAGACATCACTATGATGTAACTGTAAAACACCTGGAGGTGACACCAGGTTAAAATGAGTTAAGATCTGTTTTAAAAGTGTGTAATTCTTTCATTTGTTTGGGGGCTAGATTTCCAAATTTGGAGACATAAGTGGAGTAGTGTACATATCCTGCTGAATTTAGAGATTTATTTTGGTAAGTAGAGATTTGTCTTGGAAGAGTAGACTTCTGCTTGAGTTATAGTGCTGGATCATTTAAGGGATAGACATTTGTTCAGGATGTATATTAAATTGTAGATGACTGGAAGTTAGGATTGGAGAAAGATGGGGTGCAGTTTATTACAGTTTAGTAGTCTGAGGGCTTAGCTGGGTGTGGGCTATGGTTAGAGAAATTTGCAGCAAATTGTGAGATTTGTGTTATAATATTGTTTGCAATTTGTTCTCTGCAGTGATGACAGGTTTGTGGAAATTTGAGAGGCGTATAGTAGCCCAGGGAGTAAGTGGGTTTTTGCAATTTTTTCTCATGGCTTTATATATGAGGAATGGTTTAGCTCTGTACAATATGCCAAGCTTGTGGTGTGACTGTTTGACTGTCATTCGGATATCGGGTTCATATTTCATATTATCATCTGTTGGGGCTCCAGTAAGTTGAGCGAATGGTACAACAGCTGTTCAGGGCATTAGGTTTTGCATCCTAGCTAGGAGAAGGGTACATTTCATGAGAACGTATTTCTGAATCCTGTGCAGTAAACTTGTCTGGCCTTTGCATGTTCTACAGCTGTTTCCCCATTTATATAATATATCAAATTATTTTATGTGTTGGCCAGGATAGTGGACTGATCCAAGTGGGTTCATTTTAGCCACAGTGTTGGATTATAACTTGTAATTCAGTGAATTCAATTTTAAAAAAAGTATATACTACAGATAATAGTTGTCGTTCAGAAAACATGGTTTAAATTCACATTAAGTAGAAGTTAATATTGACATGGGTACATAAATAATATCCTTCCTCTCTTCCTTCCATTGATGTGACATAATATTTACATTAACTACACTATTTATAAGGTACGTTGACTCAGAACAAGATGGTATAATAGGTTGGAATTGTTATGGTGATATAGTGTAATAGCAAATCATATAAAGTGGGTAATGGTAGCTCTGTCTGTCAGGTGATCTATGACTTTTATTCTGAACTGCTGTATGTACAGAAAATTCCATGCAAATTGTGTTTATCCTCTGTTACGTTTTTCAGAAAGATAGAAAAGTAACTCAGAATTTTTTTCTTCAGTCTGTAATGTTGATTTCAAACTAAAGCATGTTTAGTTCATGGAGGACCATAACTGTTTTAGCCTGTACAGAGTAAGCTGGGATTTTTTTGAATACAGCAATGAAAGCATTTACATTTCTTGAAACAATAATAAGGTCAGTAAAGAGGATATATGAAGGATCGAAGACAAGAATAAAAGTAGGAGGGTTCCTCTCCAATAAGTTATGTTTGAACAGAGGAACTAGGCAGCAGTGTCCTCTTTTCCCTTTGTTATTTGCTTTTGATCTATACACATTGGCAAAGAAAATAAAGGACTCAGAAATTCAGAAATTGAAGGATATAACTGGCATGGTAATCAAAAAAAAGTTGGCTTTATTTGCAGATGATATTATTTTGTACTTGATAAATGCAGAAAGGGACATCTTGGTGTTGTGGAACACTTTGAGACAGTTTCATGTCTTTTAAGGAAATAAAATTAATGAAGATAAAACAAAGGCTATAGCCATAAAATTATGTACCCACTTATGAACTGGTTCAGCAATACCCATATTAATGGGGACATAAGATGAAGTGTTTAATTATTTAGTAGAAGGGTTGAAAGGGCTTCTGTTGTAGCAGCTAAGGGTATGTGGGAAGAGACTAAACAAAAGATACTATGAAAAAAATGAGAAATTAGAAGCTGTTGTTTATAGATATGGATAGTCCCTTTAGTTTTATATATAGGTTAGGACTATTTTTATCAACTAGAGGAGAAGTTGTGTATAATAATTAATAAAGAGTTGAATGAATTTATCTGGGGGGGGGGGGGCTAAGTTGGATAAGATGATCCTCTCAATAGAACAAGGTGGTTTAGGATCAACTGAATTGAAGATATATTTTACAGCTGTTCAGTTAAAGCTCATACAGATAAAACAAGCAGAAGGCAGTAATTCAAACAGTGGAAATGGTTGATGAAGCAGGGGTGAGGGTGGAATTCAGGAAACAAGGAGAGACTGGAATTTTGGGTGCATTTCCTTAAAGAAAGTAATAACATCTATATAGAATATTATATTAATAAAATTGCAGAAAGTATTCTAAGAACTATGCCAACACAGGAAGGGAGAATAGAGATTTTGCCAATAGGGATGTCTGCATGTAGGGGTACAGAATATAGGCAAGAGTGTCTGGGATTTACTGGGGAAAACTAGTCAAGGAACCAAGGTATTGGCAGCAGATAACTAGAAACGGTAGTAGAGTGGCATGATGCCAAGAAGAAGTTTGGAATGCAGGTTGGAGACTGTCTTTTGTACCAGGGATTGATACCAGAGTATAGGCAAAGAGAAAGGGGCACGGGAGGCCTAAGTGAAAGGTCTGCTCTGGTACAGTTTGTAGTCCAATCTGGAACAGAAGCTGATTTAAAAATTGGATACTTAGTAGGACATATAAAATGTTGCATGACTATAAGAATCAGTTGGACTAAGAAAAGATTTGAAAGAGAAACTAGAAGAGCAATTTACATGAGAACATTGTGGGTCATATATGTGTGGCCCCAAGTATGCAACAAAGTCTAGAATGCTTAGGATTTTTACTTGGGAAGTGTTTGCATAGGTAGTTTTATACCTCAAGCAAACTTCAAGAATTTTTTTCTCAGGTATGTAGCAAATTTTGGAAGTGTGATGGGAAAGAAAGAGATAACTGGGAACATATTTCTGGAGTATAAAGAATTGGCAGATTTTATAAATTCCCTAATTCCAATAAGCTGGGGCACAAGTTCTGAATCGTCTATATATAGTAAGGCCTCTATTTGCCCAGAAATTTTCAATATAAGCAGTCATTTTGAGTATTGCCATTTGAGGAAAATGCAAAGGAGATCTTGTATGTGTCTGTGTAAGGCAGGATCTGAAGTTTTGAGTATATGGCATGCACTGTAGAAAAGAGAAAGCTTGGCTTAAACATGTACTTATGTTTGTACCATCAGGTTTTTTTTTTTGGTTAACACACTTACAGTGTTACAGGGACATAAATATGGTGCAGGGCATCAAGTAAAGAATAAAAAAGGTTCACTTTTTAATTATAGTAATTACAAAACATGGATTCTATCATTCTTTTGCAGGATCTAACAGTGGCCTTTTATGTTTCCAATTCAATACTTAGTTATCTGTTCATCCCTTTCTTACGCACAAACACAAATGGTATAGTATATGCAGTTTTATTATACTGTCTGCTCCAGGAACTACTTAAAGCTCATGCTTGAATGTTTTTTTTTTTCAATCCAGTCAGCAGATATTTTCATAGTACTTATCTTGAAACATACACTAGAAGTGTCCACAGCTTGTAGTATTGAAGCTCTAACTGTCTGCAGATTTTTCTTGATCCTCCTTTTACTGTTGTGTACAGTATAGCAATGCAGTTTTTTCTGATGATCATGACATTTACTACATTAAACTCAGAGAAAGTGTTAAAATGCCTTCAGTCAACCTATTTTGCTCTGCAATTTCTATTATTCTTCATAAAATAAGCGGGTAAGTGGTTGGAATCTGCTAAACCTTTGATAATCAGACACCACAGAAACTAAATAACCTAAAATCCAGGTTAATTTCTGTAAGTCTGAATTCCATCTTGTGAAAAACTGAAGTTTTTTTTTTGTTATAGGTCCTGATCTGTGCTTTCTTTTGTATTGTTTTTATACATCTATTTATTTACTTATTTGTTTACTTTTTGTGTTATCAAACATTAAAAGCATAATCTCTTCACAATCACAAAGGTCAGAGGACATCCTTCCAACAAAGATGAAGAAGCAACATTGACACATTGATGGAGAAAACAGTCACAAGTGTGCATTTATTTTAGTTATTAACCAAACTGTGCTTCGCATCTGTTAAGCCAATCAAAATTAGTCTTGTCCAAAATAAACTTGCAGCGATGAAAAAAGTTAGAGCCTACTTTGGGCATTTCATCATCATATCATAAATAGCCTCATGGGCTGTCTTATAATATATCAAAATTGTGCTCATCCAGATAGTCACATCTGTCTGTTTGTATATTTATTCATATGTTTTTCTTGGAGAATTCAACAGGGTAAGATCCACTTACATTGAAGGCCCAGTAAGAAGAACTCCAGTGACACACACACACACACACACTCACACACACACACACACACACACACACACACACACACACACACACACACACACACACACACACACACCTGTATACAAAAGTTACAGAGCATAGATTGTGAAATAAAATAACCACAAGTCAGATGGTATAAGAACCAGTATATTGCATATGGAAGTACTAGTCAAAATCAAAGTAAACTTTATTGTCATTCAGATTATACAACTTGTGCATCACTGAATGAAATTTTGTTACTCCTTTTCAAAGTGGAGGAATTTTCACACATAGACAATCTATATTACAACAGCTACTACAGACACGAGACATATTATTGCCTTAGACTCTTAACTAACTATACATAAAAATTGCACTGAAAGGGGGATCTTTTTGCAGTAATCATTATTGCACATTTAGGATTGCTGTAATCATTATTGCACATTTAGGATTGCATTAGAATGTGAATTAAGAAAATCCCATTGAGATTATTGCACCAAAGTTACTGCACAAAAATATGTAATACTACTGTTGGAAATTCCAACAGCCTTTTCAGGGTTCATAGTTCAGCACAGTGTTGAGTTAGTGTGAGGTTTAATAGTCTGATGGCCAGAGCAAAAACCTCTTGTTGTATCTGGCTGTTTTGCATTTCATACTGTGGTGGCATTTACCAGAAGATAAATAGGTTTGAACAGCCCATAGGCAGGGTGGGTAATTTCTCTGACAATCTTGTTGAACCTACTGAGACATTGCAACAGGTATATTTCTTGGATGGCAGGGAACGTGGTTCCAATGATTTTCTCTGCTACCTTAACCACTTTCTGAAGGGCCTTTTTGTCTGAGATCGAACAGTTACCATACCAGGTTGCATAACCGTTGGTTAGTATACTGTCTATGGTACCTCTGTAAAAGATAGCAAGGACTGGAGAGGGGAGGTTTGCCTTTCTCATCTTTCACAGGAAATGAAGGTGTTGCTGCACTTACTTTACAATGGCAGTAGTATTAGTGCTCCATGTTAGGTCATCTGTGATATGTACCCCCAGGAATTCTGTGCTTTCCACTCTCTCCACTATTTCATTGCGGATTGTTAGTGGAGAGTGTATTTTATGCCTTCTTCTGAAGTTGACAATGATCTCCTGGTTCTTGTTCATGTTTAGTGAGAGATTGTTGTTGTCGTACCAGACGATGAGTTGACTAACTTCCTCTCTATAGGCTGTTTGTCATTGTTGCTGATGAGACCTACAACAGTTGTGTTGTCTGCAAACCTGATGAAGTGGTTCGAGTTGAACTTAGCTGTGCAGTCATGAGTCAACAAGGTGAACAACAGAGGGCTCGGTACACAGCCCTGAGGAAACCCCAGTATTCATAGTGATGCTCTCAGAGGTGCTATTTCCAGCAATAGCGGCCTTAGGTCATTTTGTGCCCTAGGCAAAAGGGCACCACAGCGCCCCCACCACACCACCCAGTGCCCCCATCCTGGTCTACCTACACCAAACAAATACTGGAAAAGTGCCCCTACCAGAGCGGCACCATAGGCGGCCGCCTAGTTGGCCTATGCCTAAGGCCGGCTATGATTTCCAGCACATACTGTCTGAGGTCTGTCTGTGAGGAAGTCCAGTATCCAATTGCATAGGGGTGTGTTTATTCCCAGTTGGCCAAGTTTCTTTATCAGGTGTTGGGGGATCACTGTGTTGAAGGCAGAGCAAACATCTATGAACAACATTCACACATAACAATTCTTGTCTTCTAGGTGGGCCATGGATATTTGAAGCGCCATTGAGATAGTATCTGCTGTAGAGCAATTTGGTCGATATGCAAACTGGAATGGATCTAAGGATGTAGGGAGACTAGATGTTATATGGTCCTTGACCAGCCTCTCAAAGCACTTCATTACTACTGAGGTGAGTGCTATGGGGTGATAGTCATTTAGGTCCAATGGTGTGGACTTCTTTGGGATAGGTATTACAGTTGTAGTTTTAAAGCATTTGGGTATGATAGCCTGACTTAGTGAGATGTTGTAGATATCTGTAAGAACACGTGTCAGCTGGTCAGTGCATTCTCTAAGCACCTGTCCCAGGATGTTGTTGGGACCAGCCACCTTCCTTGGGTTAACCCTGTGCAGAGTTCTTCTAACATCAGTAGTGTTGAGATGTAGTACTTTATTCCTTTGATTGGTAGGGGCTTTCATTGCAGTAGTGTTATTTCCTTCCTCAGACTTGTTGAAGAAGGAGTTTAGTTTGTTGAGAAAGTCAATATTGTCATTGGAGTGTGCTGACTTGGGCCTGTAATCTGTGAGGGATTGTATGCCTTGCCACATTTGCCTTGAATCTCTGAGGTCTTTGAAGTGACTCTGGATTTTATGACCATATGCCCTTTTTGTTGTTTTTATTCCCTTGTTCAGGTTTGCTATGGCTGACCTGAGGGCTTCCTTGTCCCCTGACTTGAAGGCTGTGTTGCATGCCCTTAGAAGCTCATTCACTTCACTTGTGAGCCAGGGTTTTTGGTTGGCACATTTGATGATGTTTTGGTGACTGTCACGTCATCCACACACTTTGATATGAATCCAACTACTGACTCAGTGTACCCTTCCAGGTTGGTGTGCTGATCTGCAGCGGCAGGTTCTTTGAATGTGTTCCAGTCTGTACATTAGAAGCAGTCCTGAAGCGCAGAGATTGCTCCCTCTGGCCAGACTAGACCTAATCCCATATTATAGGCTCATAGGAACTTACTAGGCTATTTATCTGTATGGAGCTTAAGAAGCCTAAAACATATAATATCTAAAAAAAGTGCTCATAGTTAAGAATCCCTGGTAAGGAATTTCAACTAGTACTCTCTGAAGAAAGCTTATACAATTCAAGTGTGATGACTGCCACTTAAAGGTAACATAGAAACTGATGATGCAAAAAGTTGGTATTTATATGAAAAGGTAATATTGAATAATTGACACAAAGCCTTTTAGTACATTGTTTTAGGTTTACTGGGTTCTGGGTTCAGTGCTATAATTCTTTGGCACAGATTGCAGTTAGAGAAGGAGAGACGAGTCACTAAAAGAAATAATTTGTAACAAGTTTATAGTCTGCCTACAAGGTAGAATAATTATATTATTTTATTAGTTTTGCTATTGATCTAGCTACTTTTTTATGAAATATAGATATAAGAAAATCTCAAAGGAGGCACTATCTGGGCTGACAGGAACTCTGTCTATGTGTCTGTCCTTGATTGTCTATGTGTCTGTCCCCCTGTCATTTTCTCTCTCTCTCTCTTTATTTGCTTGTTGCTGGTAATTTAGTTAGGCAAAGAGCTTCAGTCAGGCAAAGATGTAAACAAAACATCCTGAATAAAGTTCAGTTATGTAATACAGTCCTGATTTCATATACTTTTTGTATCTGCAGATTCGTTCTGACTTTGAACAATCAGTTTATTTTCTCACAAGTCAACTTTCTGCAAGACTCAAAACAATGGTATCAGACTGCATAGTTTTTCCTCGCATCTGGCACATACTTCTTATTTCTCACACACTGCTGGGAAGAAAAGCAGTTTTCAGATATACAAAAAAGTTTCAAGGCTATGCTCCCTCTAATTTCATGACTGGCTTAAGTACATTCTGCAATCAGTTCCCTTCTCTTTGTATAATAAAACTCAAAGCAATCATTGCTTAATAATTCTGCATTGGTGTTTACTAAAATTCTTAATATTCCAAGATTAAATGCTGCAATATTAACTTTAAGTATAATAAATGCTTGCATTTCTAGCTTTAACTGTAATGATAAATCATGCATATTAGTGCTATAGAATTACACATATGCATACTGTGCTTATGCGGGGCTCAAACTAGAAAATCACATGCAGAGGCAAAGTTTGTGGGTCTGTGCATACATATAAAAAGTATGTACAATTTAAAGTGTATGTGTGTGTGTATGTATGTATGTAGGTAGGTGTGTGTGTGTGTGTGTGTGTGTGTGTGTGTGTGTGTGTATATATATATATATATATATATATATATATATATATGAGAGAGACAGGTATATTTACCATATGTGTCAGAAGAGTGAGAGAGACCAACATGTCAGTAAGATACTAAGTGGCAGAAATGAAGAAAAAAGAGAATAGGGTAGTGTTTAAGATTGGATGAATATATAGAAAAATTATGGTTGGGCAGCAAGATTTTAAAAGATAATAGGGCTGCAAAAAACATTTGAAGGTGCAGAGTGAAGATGGTCTAGTTAATGGTACAGCAGATGATGATCTTACAAGCTTTTATGTAAAGGTATGATGTCCGGTCCAAGGTTGTAATCATTGCACTGTACTCTGCTCTCATTAGACTTAGCATTGCATATAACTCTCATTTTGGTATGAACCTGTCCAAAAATTTAGCATAACTGGAATGACTGCAAAGCTTTCTTACTAAAAAAAACTGAATAAAGAGTCTAAATTGTAACAACTGTGTTGACCATCTCAAAGCTTTGCCTCTGTTCACAGTATCACCAAGGCTAGTAAGAGGTGATCTCTACCTCATGTACAGAGCCTCACTGGACCCCATCCTGTCAAACCTGTTAGATATTTACAAGTCCAGTGATATCTTAAACACCCGATCAAGGGATCGCAATCTCTTCTGTTACATAAAGAGGACATATTAGAGGGATGGGTGTGTGTCCCAGTGAATACTGCTGCTGTAGAACCATCTTCCACTCTGCATAAAGCAAAGTATTTCCTTTACACTGTTCAAATTAAATTTAGATGACTGGATGAGAAATTATAAATTCACCCCAGCTTAGCACCCTTGGCTGTTATGGAAAGGGGCACCAAGTAAATCACCAAGTAAATGTCCTAACATATCCTTCTTCTGCCCATCTCTGTTATTCATACACAAAATATAAAGTATAAAAAAACTGCATTGTGAATGTAAGGCTAGGCTTCTTAGATTCTCACAGATCAATAGCCTACTAAGTACCTACATATCTCTTTAATGGTTGTTTATGCTTTTTGTGATATCCTTCCTGGGAGGATGCATATGTGGTACATAGATCCATGGTAAGAGACTCCCAGTGACTTTCAGTCAGTCCTTACAGCAGTAGAGTGCATGAGCATTTTCTAGTCCACAAAGTAAATGTGACTATTGATGACAGTCATAATATACAGCTGAATTTACTTTTTCATATGTTTGCTATGTGTGTTTGCATTAAAAACGTTAAGAAAAGGAAATCAAAAGTACTTAACTATGAACAAATGCACGTTTCTGACTCTGTGTGTGTGTGTGTGTGTGTGTGTGTGTGTGTGTGTGTGTGTGTGTGTGTGTGTGTGTATATATATATATATATACATATACTCACACACACACAAACACACACACACACACATATATATATCTATATATATATATATATATATATATGTATAGGTTCATAAGTTCATAGGTAGGTACTAGGCTATCGGCCCTAGGGCCCATACAAGCCTAGCCAAAAAATGTAACCTGGCTTTCGCCACCCAAGAAAATTATTTTCCTATGCCCCTGTTGAGCAGAGCCACAGAAGTGATTCCCGGGGTGAATTTCCCATTTTCCATCCAATCATCAAGATTTTTCTTGAAGAGTGCTAATGAGGAGCTCTGTTTGACATAGATAGGTAGTCTGTTCCAGAGTATGGGAAGTCTCTGGGCCAGGAATCTATCCCTCCAGCATGTTCTGTTTATTGTGGTGACAAGGTTAAGGTCCCTAGAGCGTGTAGCTCGGAGGGATTGGGATTTCTTTAAGT
>NC_056731.1:183836626-183966626 GCF_019279795.1 Protopterus annectens | reverse complement strand
ATCACTCTATCAGTGGATAAAGAAACTGGACTACTTTCCTCCAATATTTTCAGGAAGAAAACTTACAGAAACAGTTATTTGGATTTTAACAGTTTGCACCCGTGGTTTATGAAGAAGAATGTTGTGAAGGGACAATTTGTTAGATTGTCTAGGCTAGTAAGTGATAACAGTTGTTTTCAAACAGAATGTGATTTTTTGTCCACCTTGTTTTCACAAAAGAATTATCCCTTGCACATGATACAAAATATTAGAAGAGAAGTGTCACTTAATAGATTCATTAAATTTCAACCTATTTTGTTATATGGTTTTCAACACAAGAATACACTATCTACAGAAAATGATGACTGGGCATCTAGTTTTGCATTGCCCATTAGCTCTGACATGCAAGGGATTAGAAATATTCTATCTCAAAACTGGAGAATTTTACTTAGTGATCACTCCATCAGAGATGTGTTAGGTCCTACTCCAAAATTCTCCTTCAAGAAGACTAAAACGTTCAAGTCTATTAGATTAAGGTCTGACATTCAACCAGGCTTAAACGAAAGCATTAACGTTAAATGTTTTTTAAAAGACCGTAAATTAAATATCAACAAAGGTTTAGGTATTGATTTAAAAACTTATTTTTCATAAATGTATTTGTATGATGTGTTTTTAAGTTCAATCTTTTATTAATTGATTAATTTGTGTGGCTATTTAAAGGGTTTCAGTAGTAATGTTTTTTGTATTCTGATGAAGGCATGACGAAAGCGGAAATTAAACTATTTTACGCTATTACCGGCTTCCTTGGAGTTTATACTTTGCAAACTGCTTTACTGGCTTCCTTGGAGTTTATACCTTTCAAATTGTTCACATTGCTGCCTTAACAGGCTACTTTGAAGTTCGTATTATCTCATCTTGTTTAAACTGTTTGAATTGCTTGGACTGCTTCAACAGTTGATTTAGCTTTCAGTTAATTTTTCACCGCAGGCTTCCATCTGCCTACTAGTGCGTTTCTATTTCTGAAAATAATGACCCTGTCTACTTACTCTCACAACATAAAGAGATCAATCGAAGTAAGGGGATGTTTAAGTGTGGCAGATGTGTAGCTTGTGAGTACATTTACACTGGGAATTCTTTCTGTTTTCAGCATTGTAACCTCCCAGTGCAGTTTAAAACTAGTTACAATTGCAACAGCACCTTAGTTGTATACGCTGCGATTTGTGACACTTGCAGCTGTTTTTATATAGGCAAAACCACTAGAAAGCTTAGTGATCGCATTAAAGAACATAATGCTGCCATTAGGTCGGCAGATGGGTCCAATGCTTTAGGTAAACATAGTGTTTCTTGTGCCAACTTTGTCAAGTTTAGGTTCCTTATACTGGAACAAATTAACAATTTTTTCGGAGATACTGATGGGTTACTACAGGTATTAGAACTCAAGTGGCAGTTACATGTAGAAGCTGACAATTTCCCAGGTCTTAATGAGACTCTTAATTTAAAATGTGTGTTAAAGTGGATTCAATAAGTTCGCACCTGTTTTAAGCATTTTTCTCTCTAAAGTAATGGAGTCCTTGAAGTAATGGGGCATTCGCTTTAAAATCACACTGTCATGTCTGCTGCAATTTTATTAGTTTTTGTTCAACTGATATTGGACCCAGTACACACTATGTATTTTTAAACTCTTCTATATCTGAAGCTATTTGCTTCATTTACTTCATTTACAGAGAGTGTTCATTTTCATAGTCTTTCATTCTAGGAAAAACAGTTTATGTGAAATCACAGTTTGGCATTAGATAGATATTTTACATGTTCAGTTCAACTGTTCTTTCTTTTGTCAATATGTGCACAGGAGAGCTCATGTTTTATACATTACTATATTTGTTTTTCACTTTCATATTGGCCACTTTTTGAATTGTGTTTATGTTATGTCACAACCTTATTCAGACACACTATTGGCCAGAGTTGATGTTTTTAAAGCAAGTGGAGTGCATTTTTGGCTCATTCTGATGAAGTTCCTACACAATAAAGGACCGAAAGCTTAATCTACCATGAGGGTTATTTGTGTATTCTTAAATATCCAGAAGTACTCATTTTATTAGTTTAGTTTATTCTTCTGCAGTGTTTTATCGGTAGTTCATGCATATATATATATATATATATGTATATGTATATATATATATATATATATATATATATATATATATATATATATATATATATATATATATATATATATGTATATATATATATATATATATATATATATATATATATATGTATATATATATGTATATATATATATGTATATATATATATATATGTATATATATATGTATATATATATATGTATATATATATATATATATATATATATATATATGTATATATATATATATATATATATATATATATATATGTATATATATATATATATGTATATATATGTATATATATATATGTATATCTATATATATATATATATATATATATATTCATATTCTTGTATATGTGTGTATATATATATATATATATATATATGAAACATTTGTGTAGCACACATCACATCATAAATGTATGTACAGAAGGGTCTACTATAGATGATTGAAATTTCAAAAAGTTGATTCCCATATGGCTGAGACCATATGATCGACTTTTGAAATTTCGAACATCGTAAAAAAAAAACTTACCTACATGTTGCTAGCAGGGGGGAAAGCCCCTCTGCACCCCCCACACTTCCTGCAATTTAAATATACCAACTCTGTGATCACACTACAATGCGGACGATGGAAATCTTTCCATTCTGCACTATAAGGAGATGCCAGTTCTGCATGGTCGAAATTCCAAAAGTCGATCATATGGTCTCGGCCATATGGGAATTGGCTTTTTGGAATTTCAATCATGTGTAGGGGACCCGTACAGAATTATATGAGCTTGAATGTGTGTGTGTGTGTGTGTGTGTGTGTGTGTGTGTGTGTGTGTGTGTGTGTGTGTGTGTGTGCACACGTGTGTCCGTGCCGTGTGTCTATGTGCGTAAATGACAAATAGATGATATGCCTGTGTATGTATGTGTACTTCATGCTCTTTAGTTAAAAACAAATCAAAATGGAAATTTTGTGTAATTGTGTTTGTTCTCTTTGACCTTCCTTGCAATTGCAGTTACTTGGGTTTCTCATCTGTTGCACACCTGTTAACCTCTAAGAAATCTGGACACAATCATAAATAAAAGTGGGAGAAAGGACCAAAAATATGGACAATTTTTAAATATTGCTCTTACAAACTTAAAAAGTTGATAGAATAACAGGTTTTGCATTACCATGGATTTTCTGAAGGGTATGACGTTTGAAATTCAAATGTCTGTCATTATTTTCTCTAACTTAAATCTTTAAAGATTTGCCACTAATTTGCCAGAAAACACAATATAAAAATGGATCAAAAATATCAGGGCATTCTGTGAAAATCTGTACAATTGAGAGATATGTAATGTCATCATTTCTTCATCTGTCACAAAGTGTGCATACTACCATCCATCTCAGGCATTTCCATCACCTCTAGCTTCTGCAGCTGACATGCCTCTTTTTGCCCTGTTTTTGTACCATATGGCAGTACTTGTCACACCACTGTTTTGTACACCTTACTTTATAGCTTCATTAGCATTCTTCTGTCTCATACTTCCCCTGACACTCTGTGCCAGATGGCTGCAGACCCTTTGATTTTAGTTTTGACCACTGAATTCAGGCTGCTCTTCTCCTCGACCACCCCTCTAAGATACCTGAAGCTGTTGACATGTTCTGCTATTTTCATCTCTATCTAAATTTTCATCTTCTTTGATTTTCCCCATTTGCTGCCATTACAACTGTGTTATCTCTGCTCATCTGTATCCCACATGCTTTCAGTTTTGCATTCCATTTTCCTGTCATTTGCCTGGTAATGACTCCTGCTATTCGTACAGAGTTACATGTATCGGTAACATATCTAAGTACGATTGTAAATTATTTTTTATAAGATACATTGTTCCTACTACTATTGCAACTGTCTGGTTATCCTTCTTCCCCATTGCCCTCATTTTCCCTGTAAATTCTGGTATTTTATTACTTTGTGTCTCTCTGTACGTAAGATATTGTAGTCACTGGGTGTAGCAGTTTCAATGATCAATGCTACTTTTTTCTTCTTTTCATTGACTACTATATCTGTTTTTTTCTCGCATCTATTTTTGTGAACTGTTGGTGATGGGTGATCCCATGTCATATAAACTTTATCATTTTCTATAATACTTTGTGGCTCATGTTTCCAATGTTTTTCAGCTACTTTAATATTATAATGTTTGCACAATCCACAATGCAGCAGTCTTGCTACATCATTATGTCTTTCAGTATACAGTGCTTCTGCTATTAGTATAGCACAGCCAGCAACAAGATATGCAATTGTTTCCAATTCTGTTTTACGAAATCTACATTTGTCTGTTTCTCCCACATGTTCAATGGACTTTGTAAATCAATGTGTACGTACTCTATTATCTTAGGCTGACAATATTAACCTTTCATCTCTTGGTTTAAATTCGCTTCACCTCTCCTTAACCATTCCTGCGTTTCATCCTGATCAACATGAGGCTATTCCAAGTTTCCTATACTTGTAACTATATTTATACATATTCCAGATTTCCTGCCTTCTCATCTTATCAATTACCTTATATTCTTTCTTTAGTTTTTTGGCAGATTCGCTTGCTGCCTGATTTTTATCTACTTCTGGTTTGATTTCCATTCTTACTTGGCATCTATATGCTTCTGCTAAACTAAGAGGGAAGCCATCTTAGACTTCTCATTATGTTTTTAAAACTTCTACTATGTTTGGGTCTTGTAAGGTCAACATATATGTATATGCACTCCTACCGTTGTAGATCTGTACATGTAATCAATTTTAAGGAGGTCCCTACCTCCTTCAGAAAGGAGAATATATAGTCTTGGCATGCACTGATTTTTATAAATCATTTGATAAACATGAAGCACCCTTCTTGTTTTCCTGTCCAATTAATCCACTACCTTTTATGGGCCAGTCAGTCACTCGAAAACTGTAAGTTAGGACAGGAAGAGAAAATTGGTTTATAGCTTGATCTTTGTTCCTAGATGTCAATGCTGTTTTCAATATTAATTTTAGTCTTCTAAAATATTCTGTACCAAGTTTTATTCACATTTGTTCATGTTTTATTGTTGATCCTTCATTAGTTCTCAAATATTTATACACTCCCTCTTGCTCAAGTTCTTTTATATCACATTCCTGTCACAAACTGATGTTTTCTTGGTGCTGAACCATCCCTGCTTTAAAGGTTGCTTTTGCACATTTAGCAAATACAACTTAAAAAAACATAAAAATAAAATAATAAAATACCACCAAGACCACTGATCCAAGTAAGAAAATTTAAGGAAACACTTAGTGCCTTAGCTTACACAGCCTTCCAAGAGTAAAAACACTACAAAATACTGTTTTCTTATATACAGCATATTACACAAAACAATTAATCAGTTAAGCATACAATTCAAATCACATACTTCCAATTACATTCTTTGTTGAGTCCCTGAGGATCCAAAGTACCATACTTTAAAATCAACAGGGTTTCTTTTTTTTAATTCGCTTACTTCTTGGATCAGTGGTCTTGGTGGTATTTTATTATGCTTTTGCACATTCATCAAGACCAAATGGCACTCTTATATAATCTGAAAAGGTTTTGACCACTTGCAGTTGTGCTTTTGGTTCCTCAGCTGATGAACTATACAGTTTTAAATCATTCACAAAAAGAAGATGAGAAGTATTTACACTTTGTTGTTTTCTGGGAGCCAAATTGCAGCCATGACTTAATCTGTTAAGTAGACAGTTTAATGGGTTAAGGGCAGACAAAGGAGCAGCCGTGATAAAGCATTACTCTGGAATATCTCCCTTTGAATTTTTATCCCTGGAATAATAACTTGTCCTTTATCATGGCTTAACTGCAGAGTGGTTTGCCACTGTTTCATGGTCACTGTAATGTAATCAATCAGTGTAGGGTGTATCTTATACATTTTTAAGTACTCTTTTATCCATGAATGTGGGATACTGTCAAATGATTTTTGCAGTCTATCCATGACATACGGTATTTAAATTCTTCCCTTTTTTACAGTTCTCCATTATGACTTTACTTAACAACAAATGATCCTTTGTTCCATATCACTTTCTTTTATTACCCTTTTGTTCTACTGACATGATTGAGTTTTCTTCTAAATGACTGTAAACTCTGTCAGCATCAATTCCAGTGTATAGTTTATACTTCATCAGAAGGCAAGTTATTATTCTATAGTTTTTAGTATAGCTTGCAGGTTTGCTCTTAAGTAGAAGTATTGTTTTTCCTGTTGTTATCCAGGCTGGTGTCTGGGGTGCTCATACAAATAGTTCTTACTCATTGCTAAATCTTCATGTAAAGATGTTAATACTTTTAGCCAGAAGTTAGGTACTCCATTTGAACCTGGGGTTTTCCACTTAGGAGCTTTTCTTAACTTTGTTTTAATCTCTCTATCGGTTGCTTCATCCCATTTCATATTCTGTACCTTTAAACTTCTTATTTTTTCTTTTACTTTTTCTGTCCATTTAGCATCTTTGTTATGTTCCACAGGATCTTCATAGATACGTCTCTAAAATGTATCTACTTCCTCTCTGTTTGGCTGTCTTTCAATTCCTTTTACTTTGCTTCCTAATTCTCTATAAAACATTTTTGGGGTCATCAATAAATTGCTTATTTTGTAGTTTGCCTTTATATTTATCTGCATATCTTCTAAGTTTTTCTACCTGTTCTGATGTTTTTAGTTTATTATTTGTTCTGATACTGTGCACATCTTTCTTTCTAAGTATTTTTGTTGATTTGTTCCCTCTTCTATACTCTTCTAACAATGACACCTCTTGGTTTAATTGCTTTATATTTTTATCTATTTAGTAATTCCATGATGGCATTCGATTTCTCCCCTTCCTTTCCCTTATGACCCTGAGTTTCTGTGGTGAGACTTTATCTATTACTAATTTAGCTGCACAGTAATACATCCTATTTACTTCTGTTATATCACATGAATCTGTATGGATAGTCCTAATTACTGTGTTCATTTGTTTTATCAGACTTCTAATGTTTTTGGGTTTTATTGACTTTCTGTAATCTATTTCTTTTATTGATCTTAATATGTCTGTCAGTCACTATTAAATCAAGCAACTCTTCTCTTAGATCATTTTCTTCAAAGCTGAGGGCACATTCTCTGTTCTCTGTTTCCTGCGGGCATTCTATAGAAAGTTCCAGAGTATCTTCATGTGCCACATTCTCTTCAGTTTCATCCTGCGTCATCCATTGCCCTTTCATATTGGAACTGTCTGGTCTATCACTCCACAACATTGACTGTGTCAGAGTTGCCACAGTTTCCCGTTTCTCCCCTTACTGCACAACTCCAACTGAATGTTTGTACTGGTTTCCTATGGAAGGCTCCAGAGTATCTTCATATGGCATATTATTGGATGTTTCCCACTCCACTGGTTTTTCCTTCATTTGGGGATCTATTGCTCTATCCTGCTGTGATGTTATCTGAGTTAGATTTTCTACACTAAATCATTCACCTCTCTCCATTTGGACCCCCTTTTCAAGTGGTATGTGACCTTTGTACTCAGGTAGATGGTATGCAAGACATCCACCACCATGTATCCACAGTAGTGACCACTCCTTTGTATGTAGCACAACTCCTGACTATGTGCGGGACATTCCCATCAAAGGGCATTATAGTGCCATTGTTCTCAGCCCTCATCACACCAATAATTCAAGAAACAATGCATCCGTTTTCATGTACCTCCCAACACATCTTCCAGGGATGATTTACTCCAGAATATCACTTTTGCCACAGCGAGCTCCCACACATCATATCGGCTATACCTAAGTATTATTTTTGGTGCATAAACATTAGGGTATGATGATGCAGAAACCCCTTCAAGGTGTTACACAAGATGCATGTGTGATACGTGTTCTTGCGATGCAGACAGTAAATACATAGCTAATAGACAACATTGATGGCATGGGTTACATTCTTGAAAGGGTGGATTGTGGCATATATATGGCATACACGCCTGTCACCTAGCCAGGATTGCTAGCAATTTCAAATACAGGTGTAACCGTGTCCCTCCTAACACATCTGGCAGATGTTAAATTTTGAAGAAGGTGTGCTGGGTGCTTGATTTCCCTCACAGACTGCTGCTGAATCATAATAGCTGTAGAAGTGTGTTCTTGCACAACCATCTATGATCATTCACAGTCACATATGTTATGTCAAAGACATGGGATTACTGGTGGTATTATTCTGATATTGTCCCTAATTGTGTGTGTTTCTCTCTACTGTTATCCATGAGCCTGTTACTGTGTGTCCCACGTGGTTGAGACCTATGCTGACATTGCATTCATATTCAGGCAACTGATTTTGCACAACTTCACAGTATGCACCTAACCCATATTGTATATACCATCCCTGATATATGTCCTCTCCATTGTTCATGTCAGGATTCTTACATCACAAAGAATCTTCTCCACTGATACGTTACCTTGTGTGACAGTCACATAATATACATTCACTGTGCAATCCATACCTTCTCATGTCGATATGTGATTAGTGTTCATGCTAAGCTGTCTTCACTGACACACCCTCATCTGCTGTACATTGCCAAGTTTCAGCTGTCGTCTTCTATTGTGTTCATTCCTACTAATCATCTGTGTGTCCCTTTTCAATACACACTTCCCCTGACTATTTATAATGCAGTCTATATACCCTTACTGATCATATACACAACTTTTATTCAGTATGCCTGATACAGGTTTCCACAATACTCTGCACAGTATACTCTTTCATGTAATGTGTTGGAACTATATATATTGCTTTATTAATAACCCTGGTAGTCACTGTGACTTTGTGTGCAATCCCGCAGACCTAGTTTGCCTGTAGGTAAACAGGCACACATGTCTTCAGGTGTTCGTGTTGCTTTACAAGTTTTTCTGGAGAGCAACACTGCTGCTTGCCACAAAACCTCACTTGTTTATGGTTAAATGCGGCACGCAGCATGCATATGCAATTAGTGCTGCTGCTCAATGCACAAACATGTAAACTCCGTGTAGGCTTAGCACAAAGCCTACACAGAGTTTATTGAATCCCCAGGAATATCTATATAGATATATCTATCAATCTATCTGTGTGTACATATATATACATATATATATATATAGATATATATATATATATATATATATATATATATATATATATATATATATATATTGGTTATACTACAGTTGTAGGAATTCACATAACACTGGGCTGTAGAAATTTGAATAGAATTAAACATGCAGTATTCCCTTATAACTTTTGGCATAATAGCATTACATTTTCTTGAATGGGTTGAGATGCTTGGTAAGATAAATCAAAATTACTTTTGTTGCTGACAAAATCAGTGATATTATATAAATCAGAGTCAGTGATATGGTAATACTACTACCTAACATACACAAACACTGACCCCAAATTATTTCTTTACTTTTAAGCACTGTAGATACAGCACTGTCAGAATCAGGACTGATATTATTTCTATTCATATTACATCTTAGTGTCTAGTTCTATTGAAGTGCATGCTCTAACAAGTTTTTTTTTATTTTTGTCAGTACAGAATGTGGCTAGAAAGGCAAAAGAATTGCATCAGATAATTATTTTACATACAGTCTATTTATTGAGCCTACCTGAAACAAGAAAGTACGGTTAACAAAAAAAAAATATATATATATATATATGTGTGTGTGTGTGTGTGTGTGTGTGTGTGTGTGTGTGTGTGTGTGTGTGTGTGTGTGTGTGTGTATAGTTAGACAGATACAAAATATCATTGAGTAGGTAGTAAACCTTACCCATGACCATGTTTGAATAACTTTTTATGAACCAGACATTTTGATTTGGTCTGTTACACACAACAAAAGTTAGTTACTAAAAATATTGGTACCAACAGGAGCAATGTGTTTCATAATCAGGCTTTCTTTGAAACTTTTGTCTGGTATGCAGATAACTGTACACTCCCTTTCTAATAAACTTGGTGGCATCTTAATTGTCCAGAATTTCACAAAATGTTCAGATTTATGGGTCATGTTTTTAGTCTGTCCCTCATAACAGTTTTGGTTTTCTGGCAAATCATTGAGGATTGTTCTTACTAAGTCATGATATACACTTTCAGCCTTCATATTGATCAGAAAATGCAAGCTAATGTTGAACCTGCTATTCTAACAATCTTCTATATCTATAAGAGCAATTTTTAAAATCTGAGCCAAATGTTGGGCCGTTATCCCCCATTATTTGGCTTTGTTCTTGGTTCTTGTGCTAAGAGGTTGAGAAATATGAGATAATAGCTGCACTCAGTTTTAAAAAGCCTTCCTAGATGCAAATTAAGCATACTAGTGGGATGACCAGGGAATTGTTATAGTTAGGCTTGTACAGGCCCTAGGGCCGATAGCCTAGTACCAACCTATGAACCTATGGTTAGATGGTCTATCTTAGGTAGGAAAAAAGACAGCCCATCAGCTTACATTCTTCTTCTTGGTATTTGAGTCATGCTCCTTATGGACAGCTAGATGTATTACATAGTCACCTTAGATATCACATAGCATGATCATGTTATTTCTGGCTTGAATAATTTTTCAATGCAAGATTTGTTGAAGGGGGCAGTACTCATTTGTGTGGTATTCTTTTTCAGTTCTTGCCTCTCCTGTTTGGAACCTCATTATCCTCTCTCATGGGATCATGAGTTCCTAGGTAAGTAATAGGCACTCAGTCTGCAAACCATTACAATCCTAGCCAATTACCCATATTTAAAAGTTCCCTCCTGCCTCAAGGAGGACAACACTAGAAAGACTGGGGGGGGGGGGGGGTTGAGGCTGCCCAGCCAATTATCTAGGTTTATCACTTCAAATTCTTGCCTGTGTTTGGAATACTTGTCCTTGGTTTATTCAGTAGATATTGTGGCCTACATGTTGCTATCTAAGAAGATGAAGAACCACAAAATAGAGTTTGTTAAAAAGCAAGGGTATGAAGTACAAAACACTGTCTGCAGAGCCAAAACTTATCCAAAAAACTTTAAAAGTTCAACAAAACAATCACCACTGAAATAAAGTTTAGCACCAAACTACTGTTAGGTGCTTTCGTCACAACAGACTGCATCAGAACTGTTGACAGCAAATCGAACCACAGTATTTAAAGCTTTGCATGTCATCACATTACTAATTAATTAACAAGAATTAAATTAAATTAAATCAACCATATAATGATTTAATTTAATTGGACCGGCTTCATCCCAGCAGAATGGAGGACAGCCACTGTCATCCCTCTACACATAGGTGGAGCATCCACCGACCCAGGCAATTATAGGTCAATCAGACTAACTAGCCTGATCTGCAAGGTCATGGAATGCATTATCATGGACCTTATAAGCAAGGACATTAGCAACCTCCAAACGCTTGATCCCACACAGTCTGGATTTTTCAAAGGGAGATCATGCCTGTTAAACTTGGTCATTTTCTTCAAAACAGTCACCAAACCATGGATGAGGGCAAGACAGTGCACACTGCCTACCTTGACCTAGCCAAAACCTTTGACACTATTCTCCACTCAGGCATAATAGATAAACTCTCCCAGCTAGGCATCAACTCATATGTTACCAGATGAGTAGCTAACTGGCTCACTGATAGAACCCACTCAGTCAAAATAGGGGAAGCCACCTCTAGTAGTAGACCCGTAACAAGTGGCATATCCCAAGGATTGGTGTTGGGGCCTCTGCTGTTTGGGATATACTTTTCTGAGGTGCAAGCCAAAACCAGTGGTCTGTGGCTGACCAAGTTTGCAGATGACCGCAAGTTGGATACTGTCATAAATTCCCCTAGTGATGTGAACATCCTCCAAGAGGGCCTTAACCAAACTAATGACTGGTGCCAGAAGCATGGCCTCAAACTGAATGCCAAGAAATGCATCAGTATCACTTTTGGGTAAAATGGTGTCCCCACTAACTATCACATTAATAACAACATACCTAGCACGCAGTCAGTCATGAGGGACTTGGGCACCTGGGTTGATAGCAACCTGACTTTTGACTACCATGTTGCCTCCATTGTACAGAAGGCTTTCTACATGGCCCACTTCATAAGTAAGGGTATTTCATCCAGGAACAAGGAGGTCATAACATCCCTGTACTCCTCCCTTATCAGACCCATTATTGAGTACACTGCCCCCTTTGGCATGTATCTTGCCAGGCACATGCAGCAGTTTGATAGACCACAGAGGTTCCTGATCAGGAAAATCCAGGGTCTCAAACACCTATCCTATACAGATAGGCTAAAAGCCCTGTCCCTCTACTCAGTCTCATACAGACTGCTCAGAGGTGACCTGTGTCTGGCATACAAGGCCATCACAGACTCAGCCTTGATGGAGTTGCTGCATATCTGTAAGTCAAACTCCACTCATGCAATCTACACGCTAGGTCACAACCTGGTCTGTGACATTAATAGAACTTGGCAGGATAGATTTGTGTCCCAACAACTCCCCCATCTGTGGAATAGACTTCTTCTCCATGTCAAGCAGAGTACCTCACTAGCCATCTTTAAGAGGAACCTGGACAACTGGATGGGAAAGAGAAAATATACCCCTGGGATCCCACCTGTGTCCCTGATGGACAGGGAAAACAGGTGCTAACTTTGTGGGAACATGGGTGAAATTCTTGGCTAGGTTTATAAGGGCTTCCGGGCCAACAGCCTAGTATCTTCCTATGAACAACAAACACCCTAAAGATATTGTTAAAATATATATGTTTTGAATTAAATACTAAAAATGTCTTGAAATTCTTCTGCTTAGAAATTTGTGTACTTAAAACACATTAAGCTGATAGGAAAAGATAACTAAAAGGTTATTTAAAAAAAAAATCAGGGTCAAGGAACCAGAAGAGGGCCTCACAAGGGTCCAAATTATTACAACCACCATCAGTAACATCTTTTGATTCTTTAAGGACTGATGACACAATTTATGTTGAACATGATGGTGTTTTATTAAAGTACATGGGTTATATTTTTAACTATAGTGCTTTATTTATTAATAAATGATACTGTCATTGTTCTTTGTAGGTTTTACTTTTATTCCTAATAAGTCTTGTATCTGATGTCATGTTATGTTACAAACAGTACTGTAATCATAAGATCCTTTTTTCTGAACCCAGTCAAAGATCAAGGTAATGAACTGTTAATGGCCTTTCTCCAGCATTACAGGGTTTAATTCTGTCAGCCTCCATTTGCCTACTGCATGACTCTGAGCAAGCACTTAACCCGAGAGTGCTCCTCGATCACCCCTGATAATGGACGTTTGCTGTCCAGCATGTTTACCTGGGTAACAGATAAAGTTAAATGCTTTTAAAGGGGATGCTTTCCTCCTCTCATGTTTCTTTTGCTATACTTAGCAAGCTTTGGTGATTTTTGCTAAACAGCAGTTCAAACATTGTGAATACTTTTGAGACTTTGGGTACTTCTCTTACTGTAAACAAAAGATATGGAATCATCCATTCCCAGTTTTCACAATCTACTTCAGAGTAGTATTTAAATATACTTAGCTGCTTCACTTTAAAAGTTGCCAAAGTTTATGCAGAAGTGTGGAAATGAATGTGGTGTCATGTTTAGAAAGAATTTCTTGTGGAATTACTACTCTAGTAAATAAACACTGCTGTCCTTTGCTGTAAACTTTACAATGACACCTCTTGAGAGACACCAAGAACATAGCATGGAGAGCAGGTGTACTTTCATAGTTAACTCACTAAATTCCCTAGTTTGGAAGGCCTTGCACATTTTTCGTATCAGATTAAACCCCTAATTGCAAGTTGTGGCTCATATTCTTTCACCTTAGTAGTTAACTCATCACCTTTCATTGCCCGTTGGTTCCCTTTATTTACATTGTGCTGTACCAGCTGGGTACATCCTGGATTTCTATTAAATGTGTCTCAAAGCTCTGGTAATATTGCTTGAACTTGACTAGGTGGTAAATACAATGATACAACTACCTGTTTCACTGAAATGTCAGAACAGCCTTCATTAAAAAGGTCTAATACAAGCTCCCACTGTACTTCCTTCTACAAGCTACCACACATCCTAAGTAGCAACAACTCTCTTATTAGGGGGCTCAGCATGTTAACATGGAAAAGTTTGTGTTTCTACCTCCTAAATGACTTCTCTGTCATGTAATGAGCATTGCCTACCTTCCTTAAAACAGGAAAAGGTCTATCCCTTGTGTCCTGGAACTTATTTTCCTGAACAAGAATAAGTGCCATCATCTTCTTTTTTTTCTTTTTTTACAGTATATTCTCTTGATTTTGCTCTGTGATCATACCAAACCTTTTGTGTATGTTCTGCCTGAGCTAGGCAGTCCTCTGCCTACCACATGAGTCTTATCAGTATATCATTGTTGTCTCAATTTTGGTGTATAACTCCAGGGTGAATCTGAAAATGGGTCATTATGATCAGTGTTCTACCCCTGGTTAACAAACATCAATCAATCATATTCTTGGAATTCAGTACATACTATATGTCAGACCTTTATGGGAGTTACCTTCCCCCTCCCTGCATGCCTGTCCATCTTCCCAGCAGGCCGAATGCAGGCATAATGGCTGTGCTAATGAGAATGGGGACAGTGGCAGGAATCAGCAATTGACACAGCAGGGAGGGGTGACTAAGGGTATGGAAAAGAAGGTGCAATGTGGACATTACATTGGATAGAGCTGCATATACAGTGTTGTGAGAAGGTAGTGCTTGTGGGGGAGGAGGGTAGGTGTCCATAAGTGGTGGGAACTTGACTGAATGACAGCTAGTGTACAGGGCTTCTGAGATGTAGCTTCTTTGTATTTTTGTTTGTGTGCATGTATGACAGACATTGGGGAACCTCTGGTGGGATCACCACAGGCTATCAACATCCTCAGTTGTGCGGCTTCAACTGGCACCAGTAAGGACAAAGGCGAACCATGAGATGCATGGGCAAGATACAAGGAAGCTTCCTAAGGAAGGGTGGTGGGCATCAGGTCTGTCCGTAGGCTCTGAATAGGTGGTGTCAGGTAAAACAACAAGACTGCTGTGTCACTGGCCATAGGTGGTGTTGTGCCCAACACAATCACAAAATCCAACAGTGGCACTGTGTTCTCAGACTGTGTTCAAGTAACAGCACCATCGTTGTCATTGTCCAGTGCAGTACAGGCATCAAGCATGCTATTCTCCATGGCAGAGGACCCAAAACCATAGCACCTAAGAAAGGAGAGAGATAAATACAAATGTGTAACGGCTGTAATTTGTGGCAATCCATCTTCCTTGTTGTGCATCAGTGATACATATAACAGGTATGCAAAGAATGTCTGCAAACATACCTTGTATGGTATACCTTTGTGCACGCATTCCAGATGTGCTACAGGAAGAGACATCTCGGTGCTCAGCATTGCTGAGCTGAAGCACAGGTGTGCCACTAGAATATGTCACTGAAATAAGGAAACACCAACTTTGTGTATCTTCTGAGGAGACATTTGATGGTACGTCCATTGCAGATCCTGCATGCTGACTTTGGCCAGAATGTTAGGGTCTTTTCACTCTACAGAGGGAGAAAAGAAACTCCTCTACAGAAGTCTGCAACAATAGGCCCCCACCCATGGCCATCATCTCCTGTGAAAGGTTGTGGATCTTGTTGCTGTCTTGCAGAGTTATGTTGGTGACATTGTGATGGATCAGATGAGCTAAGCAGTTGTGGTTACTGACTTCATTAACATCTGTTCCCAGCTCACAGCACACACACACTCATGGAAAATCAGGTCACTCTTGTCTATGGTCATTTTGTGGTATCTCTGCTCATGAAGTGCCTGCAGTTGCACATTAGCTTCTGACAGGGAGAACTTTTAGAGGTATTTGCACTGTTTAAGCACCAATTAATCATGCATAAATGTGGACATACACTTATGATTAGTCAATGGTCACAAAAAAAAATGTGCAGCATCATCTGCATTGGTCATGCACCCAAGTGAAAGCTGTGACACTATAAGGTGACATGCCTACCATACTCCAGTTTCCCGGGATAGGTCTCTATAAAGGTCCAGTATGACAGCATGAGGGTTGACTGTGTTATGACACGCACCCTGTCAACAGCCTGCACATAGCTTTGCCCAAGAAACATAAGCCATCATGTGCTCCACATACTCACCATCACCCTGTATCATCTGACTTTGGCTTGTGTACTTATTTATTATTTGTTTTTCCATATGAGGCAAGTAAATCCGGGTAGGATACTACTCAATGGATGCCCATGGAGAACAGCTCCAGAAAATAGCTACAGTAAAGGAAATGTTCAGTACATACATGTATCATTTAGAGGCAATTTATGCATAGAAGGAGGAATCATTCAGTACATAAATGCGGCACTTAGTAGCAAGATTTATACAGAATGAATAAGAACATGTTGAGAAACATTCATGTGGCTTTAGGCAGTATTTGTACATTGTCTAAGTAAAGGCAATTAGGTAGAGGTTAGAGACCAATGTACATAACATACACCTATTTAGAGAGAGAGAAAGAGTGAGAGAGAAATAAATAGTTAGCAAAATAACAGCTGAACAGTAAGCAGACAAGGGTGACGGTAGCACGATATAGTCCTCTTTACACCGAGAATATAATTTATGGTAAATGCTTGTGCAATTAATGCAGCTACAGAAGGTGTTTGATTATGGATGGATGATGGTAGCATGTTATGTTTGTAACAGGTGTATTGGTACACGTGTGTATAGTCAAACTAAGGGCTGATAGTGCCAAGATGGAGGGCTTGTCCTATTAACATACAACATATTTTTTTGCAGCGTGTGATAGCTCAGTAGTGTGCTGCTTTGCATAATCATGTGTATACAGAGACTGTATGTGTAAGTGGCACTGACATCAGCAGGAGCAGCTCTGTTTTTTAAATTGTAACTGCTTTTCCGAAATGAATGTTTTGTGCTGCAGAACCTTAGAAGAATGTTGCAACAACTTTACTTTGAGGTATTGTGCTTACTATAAAGTCAGGTGAGCATTTGAGGAGTGCTGTTGTAGTAATGTCTGAAGAAGAACTCTTGACTGAGCCTGATTTTGTTAAACCTCCCAGATTTGTCCTCACATTTTTGACCTGAGTCTCTTGTAACATTTTTTATTATCTGGTATATAACTGAGGATTACAATAACTCAGTAATGCAAGACACTACCATTTCATACTTTATTTCTTAAGAAAAAATGCATGCTGATGCATCTTGTTCTGTTAATTGTCTGAATAAAGCAGATAAATTACAAATCATCCCTGATTTGTGGTCTGTGGCCCTCATTTTGTAATTGAAGTTGTGAAATATGCTATAAAATTGTGAGCTCTCCACTGCTCATGCTGCAGAACTGAAGCAAAATGCTGTTGCTTACATTTCAGTGATTTATTCTATAAAGTTGCTAGGACCGCAATATCATAGCCAGTGTAGTATAACTAGGTGAGGGAGAGATGCTACATACATATTACACATGTCTCAGTCCACAGGCTACTTCTAATGGTTTGGAATATGTGGTTTTAGTACACTACTGTAGGGTAGTATGGTGTGTGTGTGTGTGTGTGTGTGTGTGTGTGTGTGTGTGTGTGTGTGTGTGTGTGTGTGTGTGTGTGTGTGTGGTCAAAGTCAAAAGTCAAAGTGAACTTTATTGTCATTTAGACTCCAAAGGTAAGCTAAACGAAATTGTGTGCATCAGGCTCAATATTGAGATGACAATTACACACATACAAATTACATACTGTACATGCAACAAACGTAACATTGTTAGGCTTATTTTACTACATACTATTATAAATTACTATGTCTACAGTTTTTAGCAGCTGAGTGATTGATTATTACTTATTTTCTGATATGTTAGAATAGCTAGCAAACAGATAACTATGAGCAAGCATCTCATAATTTCTATTGGACCATAATGTTTTGACTGACACAAGACCTTGTCAATAACTAACATTCCTGAGATTGCTTCTGGAGTTCAAGAACCTAACTGCCTGTGGGAAGAAACTGTTCCTGAACCTGGTTGTTTTACAGCACATGCTGCGGTATCATCTGCCAGACAACAAGCTTGTAAACAGACCATAGGTGGGGTATGTAGGATCACTGGCTATTTTCATGGCCCTGTTGTACTAATACATCATATATAGACCATGTATTGCTGGAAAGTTGGAGCCTGTTATTCTCTCAGCGACCTTCACCAACCTCTGTAGGGATTTTTGATCTGCAACTGAACAGCCCCCGTACCACACCATGAAGTTGCTCGTTAGGATGCTTTCTATGGCACCCCTGTAGAAGGTGACAAGGATGGAGGGTGGTAGATTAGCTTTCCATGACCTTCGCAGAAAATGCAGGTGTTGGTGGGCTTTCTTGACTATGTGACTGTTGTTTAGTGACCAAGATAAGTTCTCCACAATGTAGACTCCCAGGAATGTTGTGCTACTTACTATTTCCCCCTTCTGTCCATTAATCATGAGTGGAAAGTGAGCTGGATGGATTTTCCTGAATTCTATTATGATCTCCTTGGTTTTTACGATGTTGAGATCAAGGTTGTACCTAGCAATCCAGTCAGTTAGTAGATTCACTTCTTCCCTGTATGCTGCTTCATCTTCATTAATGATGAGGCCCACGACTGTGGTGTCATCTGCAAACTTGATGATATGATTGGTATTAAATCTGGCTATAAATTGTGATGTTTATTGAGGAATTCTTGCCCACACATACTTTTTGTGGTCTTTCGATCAAACAGTCCAGTATCGAGTTGTACATGTGGTTACTGATGCCTAAATGGACAAGTTTCTCGATTTGCTGTTGTGGGATAACTGTGCTGAATGCTGAACTAAAGTTAATAAACAGCATTGTAACAAAACTCTCATTATTCTCCAGGTGTGCCATTGTGAGATGTAGTGCAACCAAGATGGCATCTGCCGTGTAGTGACTAGCACAATATGTAAAATGTATTGCGTCAAGTGCAGCTGGCAGTTTTGCTGACAGGTGTTTTTTGACCAGTCATTCAAAACTTTTCATGACAGTGGACATAGCCTAGTACCTACCTATGAACCTATCTGCCTGAAGGCATTTATAAGCCTAGCCAGAATGTGTTGGCTTTTGCAAGCCCCTTAGATTAATTCCCTGTGCCTCTGTCCAGCAGAGCCACTGAAGTGATCCCTGGTGTAAACTTTCTGTTTCCCATCCACTCGTCAAGGTTTCTCTTGAAGAGTGTTAGTGAGAAGCTCTGCCTAATGTAGACTGGAATCTTGTTCCAAAGCATGGGAAGTCTCTGGGACAGGAATCTATCCCTCCAGCACGTCGTATTTATTGTTGTGGTGAGGATTAGATCCCTAGAGCATGTGGCTCGAGGGGATAAGATTTTCTTTAGGTGGAGCATGTCCATCGATTCTGGGTTGGACATGGCCTTGTATGTCAGGCAGAGATCACCTCTGAGTAGGCGGTATGCAACCGAGTACAGCTGGAGTTTCTTCAGTCGAGCTGCATTAGGGCATCTGCTTGAGGCAAGTGATCCTCTTGGTGAGGTACTTCTGTGGTCTTTCCAGCTGTTGCAGGTGTCTTGTAAGGTACATCCCAAATGGGGCATTATACTCTATGATGGGTCTGATGAGTGATGAGTAGAGGGGCACAATGACCTCTTTTGATCTGGATGCAAACCATTTTGTGATTAGGTGGGTCACATAGGATTTTCTAACCACTTTGGCAATGTGATTATCAAAGGTCCCCAGAGCCCTTATTACATTTTCCGTATTTAGGGGACTACCACCTATGCGGTAGTTTGTGGGTACTTTGTTTTTTTTCCAAAGGGGATGACTATGCACTTTTTGGCATTTAGCTTGAGGCCATGATTTTGACACCAGGTATCCGTCTCAGTGAGACCCTTTTGGAGGATGTCTCTGTCAGCTGGAGAGTCAATTATAGCCCCTAGTTTGCAGTTGTTTGTGAACTTCATCAGCCATAGTCCTCCTGTGCTTGCCTGTACCTCTGAGAAGTATATGCCTAACAGGAGGGGTCGAAGGACTGAGCCCTGAAGAATGCCACTTGTAACCGGTTTAGAGTCGGAGCTAGCTCCCGCAACTCTGACCATGTGGGTTCTGTCCGTGAGCCAGCTGGCAACCCATCTTGTGACATAGGGGTTTATGTCACAAGATGGGTTGTGACATAAACCCCTATGTCACAAGATGGGTTGTGACATAGGGGTTTATGTCACAACCCATCTTATACCATAGGGGTTTATGTTCAGGCTGGTGAGCTTGTCTATAATACCAGAATAGGGAATGGTGTTGAAGGCCTTTGCGAGGTCTAGGTAGGTTGTGTGTACCACCTTTCCCTCATCTATAGCCTTGGTAACTGTCTCAAAGAAGTTCACCAGGTTTAGGGGGCATGTCCTGCCCTTAACAAAGCTGAACTGGGTAGGGTCCAGTGTTTGGAGGTTCCCAATGTCTCTGTTAAAGAGATCCATGATGATGCGCCCCATAGCCTTGCAGACCAAGCTAGTCAAGCTTATAGTGCGATAGTTCCCAGGGTCTGTTGTGGTTCCACCTTTGTGGAGTGGAATAACCATTGCTGTGCACCACTCTATGGGTATGTAGCCTGTGGAGAGGCTGAGTTTGAACAGTGTGTTTAGGTGAGGGGTCAGTTCGTCTTTGAGCTCATGTAGGAAGCAGCCTGAGACACCGTCCGGTCCCATTGATGCTGTATTTTTGGCTTTGGGGAGGGCTGTTTTAACCTGAGTGTCTGTGATTTCAGGGGTTCTACATTCTTCTGGTATGGTTATGGGCCCTTTTGGGGGTGAGAGGGGGGTGAAGTTTGCACTGAGCCTGTCTGCCAGGATGTTGGCGATATTGGTCAGTTCAGTGTATTTTGTGCCATTCTGCACTAACTCCAAGCAGATCTGAGCATTGCCACTTAGATTCTTGACATAGCTAAAGAATGCCTTGTGGTTATCTTTGGAGTCCTTGGCAATTTTTCTTTCAAAGCTCGCCTTGGATGATTTTATGAGAGATCATAGTTTCATGCTGATACTGATCAGGGATGTGTTCCCTTCTTGGGATTTTACTCTTTTCTGTACTAGTTTCCTCCTTCTATTGTATAGCTTGTTTATGGCAAGGGTCCACTAGACTGGTTTCCTTTTCTTGGAGGAGTGAGTCTTGGTTTTGCTTGGGATAGCATGATCCATGCATTCTTGTAGGTGCCCGTAGAATGCATTAGTAAAGGATTTTGCAACTTGGACAGCGTATCCTTTAGCATGGGGGCTTTGAAACTTTCCACCTTGGTCTTGGGTAATGTGAAGTTTGGTTTTGAAAGGTTTTTCAAGGTGGTTTACTTGTCCGGGGGTGGGGGCAGAATGTGGATATCCAAAGTGATTTGTTTATGGTCAGATCTAACCAACGAGGGGTTGACCTCTGGTGTGGAACACTGTTTGCCCATGTTGGTGATGACCAGGTCCAATATGTTGTCACCTCTGGTAAGAGTGTTGACCAGTTGATCCAGGGCATTTGAGTTTATGAATTCTAAGATGTGTTGGGCAAGGGAGTTAGTACTTGAGTAGTTCTCCCAGTTAATGTTTGCGTAATTGAAATCACCCAATATTAGGATGTTTGGTAGGACTTTTATGTTTCCCAAAACGTGGAATGGGGGTCCTGGGACATGGTGGGTGATCTGTAGCAAGCTACAATTTGAATTGCAGTTTTTCCCATTGTTAGTTGCATGTGGATGATCTCTGAAGCATTGTGCTGTGCCACTAACCTGGAGGTGTGGGTATCCTTGATGAATATGAATACGCCCCGCCTTTTGTACTTCTTTCCAGGTTCTGTGGCTAAAATGTATGGTACGAATTGTAGCCTGGTAGTGCTGGGGTGCTCTCTGGAGCCTAAAACCAGGTTTCTGTTACTGCACATATATCGATTTTTTCCATACTGAGGAGTGCCTTGAGTGCATGCATTCTGAGGTTTAGACTTCTGACATTGAGTAGCATTACCCTCAGTTTTTTGTTACTTGTGCTATTTACGGCGGTGGGTTTGTCTTTTGAGCCTTGCCTAAAAAAGGCACTATGGGGGTAGCAAGAGCCTTGGCCAGTATTCAAAAGCCTAAGGGTGACAGGTGCTAGCCATCTCTAGTGAAGCAGCATGGCTTATCGAGCATGTCATCCCAGGTGGACAGACACTGAATCCCCTTTGAAATGACACCAGAAACTTAGACAATTGTTGAAATTGATAATTTTTTCTTTATACCGTGGTATCATTCTTGGTGAGGGCAGGATGCTACTCAGGGTCAAGGTGATACCGGCCTGGGCTACGTGATCAGAGAGCTTTTCCATGTCTCTTTTCATGTAGCCCAGGGAGGTACGGCTCAGGTCATTCACACCAACATGGACAATGACAGAATCATATTTGTACTTGTTCTGGAGTGACCTGAGAGCTTGTGTTATGTGGCGGATCCTGGCACCTGACAGGCAGCTAACAGTAACCTTCTCCTTATTCAGCCTAGTAAGTGGGACGTCAGTGTGCCTGACTATAGAGTCACCCATAAGGGCTGTGATTGCGTGGCACACTGGTTTTGTGAAGTATGTGTTTCATGGTTTGTGTTGGGGGTGGAGGTTGCTTGGATGTCTCCTTTGGAGGTTTCTGTTGCTTTTGCAGATTTTTATTTAGAGCCTCTGAGTATGTTTTCATGTATTTATGTGTGTTTTTTGCTGGTGCTGGTTTAATGGGTCTGTGTGAGACTGGTGGTGTGATGCAAGTATTTCCCTTCTCCTCTTGACTGTCTGATCCAGTCTTGGGTTGAGAGAACTTAGCCTCCAGTTTGGCTGTATAATTGCATCTCTTGCATGTATTAGTGTTTAGTGGTAGGAGGAGAGGGTTGTCTGTGCACCTGAGGCAGTTGTAACATTGCCTCAAAATGCCCAGATTCACCAGCTGGACTGGAGAATACACCTGAAACTGCCATTTGGACATGCCTGGATAGGTACAGTGAATTGTTTTACTGAATGGCTGGTAAGGTCGAATAGAGAGCCTTGTCCTTCTGTACAGTATAGGGGGATCTAGTGCTAGGGTTTATAAGTGCTTGCTATGAGTTTTGAGCAAGTGCCGGGCTGAGAAATGAATGGCTTGAGTGCTTAAGTTGAAAGTTTGTCTAGTTCCAAGGGAAAAATTGAAGAGGAGACTTTTTGGAGCCAGGAATAGTTATACCGTAGCTAACCGGCGCTGCCCAGTGCGCAAAACCAGGCAAATGCGGATTTTATAGCAGGAAAATTAAAGCAATAGAAATTAGCCAAAAATGGCCAATAAACTACTAATTTCTCGGCTGAAACCACTCCTCCAGGGACAGATATTCTGCTCAAAGCTCCCCTCTCTCACAGATGAACAGAGAAACTTCCTTCTATCCAAGTAAGGTATGGGCAAATACAGAGATTTGTAACACAGCCCTGAATTCAGCACTAACCTGATAACTGGACTATACTAGCTTAGAAAGGTGGGAAACAAGTATATATTTTTTTTGTTTTTCAGAAAATAAAGCAGATGCAATCAAAAAAACACTTTAAATGCACAGAAAAGGATACTTATTGTTATATATCTCAGATCAGAGTTGTAGTCAATGCCCCTAGTCATAAAGTAGGAAGAAACACAAATACAGTAAAAACAGATGAATACAGTGCAATATATATATATATATATATATATATATATATATATATATATATATATATATATATATATAAACAATAGAAAATGAACCAACTGGTTTAAACAAGTTACCCAATTAATCAGAAAAAAGTTCAAAACTGAGCCCTGTTCCAGCAGTCTTGAATCAGTCAAGTTCTAACTGCACACTCCCGCTACTAGGGTGCAAAGGAACCTTCTCCAAAAAAAGATGGCCTGAATCAGTACTCAAGTTATACAAACAAAGCTAGATTCAGCAGGTCTGAATCTGGTCTATGCTACAGCAACAAGGCGCACCAATTTCAGAAAGAAACATTTCAAATAAGCAGGCACAATAAGCCAGTGACCAGAAATTCCCAGCTCAGAAGGGCAGAATCCAGCCTCTCCTCCCACAAGAGTGCAGACCACAAGCCTTCTTAATGTAGAATAACTGCCCTGAAGCCCAAGTGCTTAAACCAGAACTAATACACTTTTAGAATAGCAGACACTGAGACTTCAATTAGCAATTCCCAGCTTGGAAGGATGTAAGCTACCTGTCCTGCCACAACAGTGCAGACCACAAACCTTCTTAATGTAAAACAACTGGTATGAAGCACAAGCACTTAAGCCAAAAGACAATTTTATCAGGCTACTATCAAGCAGTAATAAATGCAGCAGAATAAATAAAACTGAGTACTTTTAAGAACAGGCAAAAGCAAAATAAAGTAGGAGGAAACACAAATACAGTAAAAGCAGATGAATAAAGTGCAATTTTTATTTGAGGGCTACTGGTCTATAATAATTCGGGCTTGAGGGAGTTGCTTTCTTCAGCAATGGTATTATGTTTGTATTTTTGAAGCATTTGGGTACTTTTGCTTGGGCAAGGGAGATATTAAAAATGTCCATGAGTACAGTGCTTAGTTGTTCAGCACAGTCCTTCAACACCCTTCTCAGGATGTTGTCCGGTCCAGCAGCCTTCCTGGGGTTCACCTTTTGCAGGGTTTTCCTCACCTCATCTATGGTTAGACTGAGCACTGCATCCTCTAGATTTGTGGGAAGTTTCACTGCCTTTGAAAAGTTCCTCTCCTTGAATCTGCTGTAGATATGTATGTGTATATATATATATATATATATATATATATATATAATATAATATAATATATATATATATATATATATATATATATATATATATATATATATACGTGTGTGTGTGTGTGTGTGCGCTTGCGCTTGTGTGTATTTACATTTAAATATGTTTATTTTTTAGTCTTGTTTCTATTTGTGGATGTTTAATTTAGTGGATTTTATTGTTGCATTACCTGGTTATCACCCTTCTTCATCCTCCTACCCTTCATTAGGCTACGTCTATAATGGGTGCAATACTTCCATGCTGTTGTTGTCAGACCTGAGTGATGCTCTTTTATGGAGTATCCAGTCCAAATCAGCTTCTCCAAGCTATGCTGAGATTACAGTTCATAGGTTCATAGGTTCATAGGTTCGTACTAGGCTATCTGCCCAAGGGCATTTATAAGCCTAGCCCATAGTTATTTGGCTTTCACCACCCCTTTAGTTTGAATAAAACTATGCCTATTATTTTGCAGTGCCTCTGTCAAGCAGTGACACTGAAGTAATCCCTGGGGTATATCTGCGATCCCCCATCCATTGGTCAAGATTCCTCTTGAACAAGGCCAGCGAGGTACTCTGCCTCACATGTACCGGGATTTTGTTCCACAGCATAGGGAGTCTCTGGGTGATGAATCTGTCCCTCCAGCACGTTCTATTAATAACCGTGTCAAGGTTTAAGTCTCCCGCCCTTGTGGTTCTGAGGGATCTAGATTTTTTGAGGTGAAGCATATTCATCAAATCAGGGTTTGACATGGCCTTATATGTCAGGCACAGGTCACCTCTGAGCAGCGGTATGAGACTGAATAGAGCTGGAGTTCTTTCAGTCGGGCAGCATAAGACATATTTTTGAGACCCTTTATCCTTTTGGTGAGGAACTTTGGGGCCTTTCCAGCTGCTGCAGGTGTCGGGTCAGATACATTCCGAATGGGGCATTGTACTCAATCATAGGTCTAATGAGTGATGAGTACAGGGGACGATGACCTCCCTTGATCTAGATGTGAATCCCTTCATGATCAGGTGGGCAATGTAGAAGGTTTTCCTAACTACTTTAGCAACATGAGTGTCAAACGAAGGCTACTGTCAACCTGGGTCCCCAGATCCCTGATGACTTCTTCTGTGCTCAGTGGATTGCCACCTATATGGTAGCTAGGGGTAACCTTGTTTTTCCCGAAGGGTATGACTATGCATTTCTTGGCATTTAACTTTAGGCCATGGCTCTGGCACCAGTTATCCGTTTCTGTGAGGCCCTTCTGAAGGATATCTGTGTCAGATGTGTTTTCGACTATGGCCCAGTTTGCAGTCATCTGCAAACTTTGTCAGCCATAACCCTCCTGTGTTTGCTTGTACTTCAGAAAAGTAGATGCTGAACAAGAGTGGACCCAGGACTGATCCCTGTGGGACACCACTTGTGACAGGCTTTGAGTCTGACATGGCTCCAGCAACTCTGACCCTGTGGGTTCTGTCACTTAGCCAGTTTGCAACCCATCTTGTGATGTATGGGTTTACATTCAAGCTGATGAGTTTTTCGATGATACCTGAGTGGGGTATTGTGTCGAAGGCCTTTGCCAGGTCAAGGTAGGCTGTATGGACTGCCTTTCCTCATCAATGGCCTTGGTGACTGTCTCGAAAAGTCAACCAAGTTTAAAAGGCATGATCTGCCTTTGACAAAGCCAAACTGGGTTGGATCCAAAGTCTGCAAGTTCCCTATGTCTTTATTTATGAGTTCCATTATGATCCTCTCCATGGCTTTGCAGATAAGGCTTGCCAAGCTAATAGGACGGTAATTTCCAGGGTCGGTGGAGGCACCGCCCTTGTGAAGTGGGACCACAGTCGCCGTGCGCCACTCCTTGGGTACGTATCCTGAGGTGAGGCTAAGATTAAACAGCTGTCCTAACTGCGGGTTTAATTCCTCATTGAGTTCGTGGAGCACACAGCCGGGGACACCATCCGGTCCCATGGATGCTGTGTTTTTTGCTTTGGAGAGAGCAGTTCTCACCTGGGTGTTGGAGATGTTTGGGGGGCTACAATCCCCTGCTATACATATCTCTCCTTTTGGGAAGAAGTTTGCACTGAACCTGACAGCCAGTATGTTGGCAATGTGTGTAGGTTCAGTAATCTTCACATCATTTTGAACTAATTCTGAGCATATCTGGGAGTTTCCTCCTAGGTTTCTAACATAGCTAAAGAAGGCCTTATGATTGTCTTTTGAGTCCTTGGCGATTTTACTCTCAAAATTTGCCTTGGATGATTTTATGAGAGCTCTTAGTTTTTTACTTATAATGATCAAAGGTGTCTTACCTTTCAAGGATTTTGCTCTATCTTGTAGTAGCTTCCTCCTTTTGTTGTAGAGCTTGTTTATGGCTGGGGTCCACCAGACTGGACGCTTGCCTTTGGTACAAAGAGTTTTAGTTTTGTTTGGGATTGCCTGATCCATGCAGTCCTGTAGGTGCTGGTAGAAGGCATTTGTAAGTGATTCAGCGGTTTGAGTAATGTTTACCACTGGCTCAGGGGCCTTAAAGGAGACCACATTAGTTTTTAGAAGTGTGAAGTCGGCTTTTGAGAAGTTTTTCACTGTGGTCTTTTTTATTTCAGGTGGGGGCGGGATGAGGACCTCCAGCGAGATTAGTTTATGATCTGATCTCACCAGTGAGGGGTATACTTCTGGTGTTGAACATTTTGATCCCATGTTCATGATGATGAGATCAAGTATGTTTTCTCCTCTTGTGGGGATGGTGACTAGTTGTTCCATGGCATTTGATTTTATGAACTCCAGGAACCTTTGGGCTAGAGTGTTTGGGCTTGAGTAGTGTTCCCAGTCTATATTAGGGTAGTTGAAGTCACCTAGTATGATGGTGTTTGGAGATACATTTATCCCCTCCATTGTTTTCAGGAAGGCCAGGTGAGGTTCCTGAGTTTGAGAGGGTGGCCTGTAACATGCTACAAATTGCAGAGCAGTTTTGCCTATGGTTAATTGCACCTGGATGGTCTCCGATGCATCGTGCGTTGCCACCAACCTTGAGGTGTGGGTGTCCTTTATGAATATGGACACCCCCCCTCCTTTCTTGGTGTTGTCCGGATTTTGGGGCCGGAACACATGATATGAGGTGAAACCTGCTAGTGCTGGGGTGCTCTCAGGAGCCCCTTGAACCAGGTTTCTGTCACAGCACAGACATCGATGTTCTCCATACTGAGAAGGGCCTCGAGTGCGTGCATCTTGAGATTGAGACTTCTGGCATTGAGCAGCATTACCCTTAGTTTTTTTTTGTGTTCTAGGGTGGTAGGTTTAGAATTTGAGCCTTGCCTAAAAAGGCACTATGGGGTGGCAAGAGCCTTTGCCAATATCCGGAAGCCTAGGGGTGACAGGTGCAAGCCGCTTGCGGCAGCGTGGCTTGTCCAGCATGTCATCCCAGGCAGACAGACATTGGATCCCCTTTGAATGACACCAGAATTTAAGCCAATTATTAAAGCTGATCATCTTATCACTGTATTGTGGCATCATTCTAGGTGAAGGTAGGATACTGCTCAAGGTCAGGGTCATACCTGCCTGGGCTACATAATCAGAGAGCTCCTCAATGTCTCTTTTCATGTAGTCCAAGGAGGTACGTCTCAGGTCGTTGACACCAGCGTGGACAATGACTGAGTCGTACTTGTACCTGCTGTTGAGAGACCTGAGTGCTTGTGTTATGTGGCGGATTCTAGCGCCTGACAGGCAGCTTACTGTGACCTTCTCCTTACTCAGTCTGGTGAGCGGGATGTCAGTGTGTCCGACTATGGAGTCACCTATGACAAGTATGTTTGGTGTTGTATTTGGCCTTAAGGGCAGTGACTGCTTTGCACACTGATTTTGTTGTTTATGTGTTGTTTGTGTGGTGTATTGAGTTTGCAGTTGCTTGGGTGTCTGCTTTGGAGGCCTCTGCTGTTTAGGTAAATTTTTACTCAGAGCCTCCGAGTATGTCTTAGTGTGTTTATGTGTTTGATTCAGTGGTGTGGTTGAGTTATGTGAGACTGGTATTGTGGTGTGTGTAGTTGCCTTCTCCTCCTGCCTGGTCTTGCCAGTCCTGAGTTGAGAGAGCTCAGCCTCCAGTCTGGCTAAATAGTTGCATCTCTCACAAGTGTTAGTGTTACGTGGGACCTCGGAGGAGAGGGTTGTCTGTGTACATGAGACAATTGTAACATTGTCTCAGAATTCCCAGATTCACCAACTGGGCAGGAGAGGACGCCAGCATCTGACCCTTCGACATGCTAGAAAGAATGGATAACCAGTTAATTGGGTACTTAGAGTGGTATTTACAATATATTTAGACTGGAACAAGGTTGCAATATTTCCAGGCAAAACTATACAGATTCCTTTAGAAGGACATCTGTTACTTGGCCAATTGCCTTGTTGTTTACCCACCATTCCTGGTAAAGGCAAGGTAGTACTAAGGATCATTGTCTCTAATGCATGTAGGATAAGTTCCATTCTGTCTCTGTGCGTCCCTGTGGGTGGAGAGTCTCAGGTCAGTCACTCTCACATGGGAAGTAAAATAATAAAGACCTATACCGCATTGAGTTTGACTCGCTGGAAAAAGCTTTAATATGTTTCACACCACACTAAAGAAACTTCCAGAGTAATCACTTTTGTAATCTGAAATTGACTTCATCAGACTCTATCAAACACCTTCTCACCATTAATTAAATACTGAACAATGTGGTAACATCATAATGACCAACCAGTACATTTTTTTATGTAATATTAAAAATTCTTAGTACTACATACCACCCAAAAATATGTTCTATAAATAACCTATAAGGTATAAGATTTCCTATCTAAGGTAAATATGTAATAAGTAATATGTTATAAATATATAACCTAAATCAATGCTTCCTATTGTTTTTTTTTTTTTTTGCTTTTTAAGAAAGCATTTAAAATTGATATGGTTATTTAGACCAAATCTATTAATTGCTTCCAGTCTAACTTGCAATTCATATTCCTTAACATCCAGAAGGTTCTCTGCATCTCCCCCTCTTATTTCTGGTTCTATTGTATCTAAAATATATAAAATAAATAAATAAATCTTTTTAAAAAAATGTATATTTTTTTTATGTTTGGACAAAGTATTTTGTTGTCCCACTTTTCATAGGATTACAGCATTCATTTATTCTAACTAGCTTTCGTGGCTGCTTGTCCTATGTAAAAATGTTGACATGTAAGACATTCTGCTACATAAACTATATTATTGGTGTAACAATTACAATACTTTGGAAAAGAATAACTCCTTTCAGAATTAGCGCAGAAAAATAAAGGAATGTTGGATATAAATTTACACTGATTGCATCTATTTCAGCCAAAAGTTCCCTCGGTCTTTAAAGCACAGAATTCACGTCTATCCTTATTTCTTTCATAGTCATTTTTCAAACATTCCTTTTATTAATGAATACTGGTTCCTCACCCATTACACTTTTAATAATGTGGTCACCTGCAAGTATACACCAATTATTGGTGAAATTTTTTTATAGCTGGGGTGTTACAATAAGCCCTGTGGCATACCCTGTATTATCATTATTTGCTCTAGTCTCACCCCATTCTAATTCAGAATATTGAGAGGCACAGGATACTGGTAGGTTGTATTCATGTGTGGCTGGTTAAGGGACCTTATGGCCCTTGTGACATCATGTGTCCAGTTAATGGACAACCAGCTTAGAATCAACCCTATGCTTGTCCAGTCTGGTGAGAGTTGAGTCAGAGGGTGCTATGACCAAAGAAATTCCCTGTGTGACAGCACACTTAAGGGCATAGACTGCTTTCCTGGTGACCCTTGAGCTGTACAATTTGAATTTGCAGCATGTGTGAGTGGAGACAGAGAAGGTGTTATGTGTTATCTAATATGAGCCTCAAGCTTTGAAAATACACACTGGTAGCAATGCTTATTATGTGCTGCAACTGTACCTTCTTGGTTACACCATTGCTGCTCACTGCTTTTTTGCACAAAACTTTTACAAATCAACTCTTAATGATTTGGAGGGTATGTGCTACTTAACTGCTTAGGTATTACTTTATCAGCTGATTCATATGCAGAATAATTAATGGATTGTGTATTAGCATCCATTTGTGTGCAATGATATCAGTAATAGCCTTAGTATGATAACTGGTATAACCTCTGTGTTTTAGGACCTAATTGAAGAAGCCCTTGTGCTTATTTTGCAGTTGGTAATGGCCCTGAGTTCATACCTGTCCTTGTGGTTCATGAGTCTACCGCTTACTTTCTAGTAGAATTCCACCTCATGGACTTATTTAAGAATGGGCCATTAGTCTTGTGGTGAATGGGAAGCGAGCCCATAAGTGACTGTAATTCAAAGGAGTATGCAGTGGCATTGCATATTGGGATCTGCTTATATAACTGCACCATTTATATCTCTCAGGCTGGTTACCAAGCAGAAGGGTATTTGTTTTAAGTGTGCAAAACTGTGGTGATTATTTATTTTTTTAAAGTATGTTTTGTGGGCAAAAGGATACTGATATGTGAGAAGAGTTACTAAGGAGGTGTTCATGGCAATTTGTAGTACAGGAAGAATATAAGTAGTTAAAGGCAACTTCAGGAAAATAATACACCTGGGGGAGGAGGGCAGCATCTTGATGTTAGAAATTAAGTACAAGAGAGCCAATGAAGAGTTGATGATAGTTGTTGCTAGTTATATAGCTATGGCACGTTATAGTATCTAAAAATGTTACAGACACTCACAGTATTCTGTTTGACAAAGAACTTTTAGATATATTTACCTAATCACTGTGTTTGGAGGGAGACGTACAAGGTAACCTATTATTTGCTTGTCATATTGCAGACAGAGGTATTGGCAGCTACTGACCAGCACAAATTCCACTATATTGGCTTGGATGATTTTTTTTTCATGAAACAATATGACTACTAACAAATATGGATATGGTCCCCACATCCCTTATGCACCCGTATACATGTTAGTTGCTGAACATGGTAGTGTTATTTTTATACTGGAACCTAGATTTCATAATATATCTTTTTTGGGTAACTTTCAAGTCTACTTAGCATTATTATAGGTAACAGGTTTTGTACATTGGTGCCATATAAATATTGACTGTGCATCTGCAGTGTAAGCTTTGATTTCTTCTCTTAGATCTGTCGCACTTAATCTAATGAGACTGTTGAAACAACTGCAAATTTCATAGCTCAGTGTGCCTGACTTGGGATCACATGATTTTGTCACACCACTTTCTCTTTTTGACAACAGGCATGCGCATTCATTCACTAAGGAGTCCAGCTGCCTGCAACATCCATTCATTTGTTCTGCATGACAAGTGCTGTTGTCCTACTCCTCTCCTGTAATCAGTCAGGATCATTGTTATTCATCAGGCTTCACAACTTATGAGTCTGTAGATAGTAGATCATCTGACTAGTATAGTACACAATCTGCATACTGAATGAACATTCAATAATGTGCAACAAACTGGTGCAATTTTTGTCTTTATGTATTGTTGGTGCCATGGATTGCTGTTGGAGACTTGATGTTTGGCATGCACTTTTATGGTGCAACACAGCAATATCAAACTAAAACTTTGTCCTTTGTACTAGAATGGAAACTGCTACACCCTTTCATTTGATGTCTTCCCATTGTCCTTCCTTTGGGTACAGATGCATTGATTTTTCTATACATTCCCATTAGAAGGTTTTGCCATTTCATTATGGGGATGTTTGCTATATTTATGATCGTGTGCAAACCACCCTTCCAAGTGGGTGATGGCCTTCCTTGCACATAGGATCAACGTTGAATAGCACAATGGTACATGATTTCCCTTGACTTGACAATTCTCAAGGTAAGTATGCTGTGAGCCAGTGCGAATATATACCACTATAATTAGTACTAAACAGTTGTAAACCTTATACCCAGTGAGGCATGCATTCAGTTACAGAAGTTGTTCTGCTAAACAGCACAGTACTTTGTATTAAGGTTCCACTTGTCACATCATTTCATGCATGTGCAATGCCATGGAATCAAAGAACTGCTGTTGTTATAGACACACAACATGACAACATGCCAACATTGCTCAAATCTGCAACACACCTTATTAATTCTCATTTTCTACTCCTGTCTCAGCTGTACACCACTGCAGTTCTACAAGTTTCACGCATACATTTTGCTCCCTGTATATCTGCATATGAAGTATATCTATGTCTTTATGTCTTATCTGTTTAAGGCTTTCTGCACTTAGAGTTCACAGTTTTCAATGTATGCTTTTAGAACAGCATTCTTGTAGTATCTTGTATTGCTTCTTTAACAATCTTGAAAATGAGACAATATGCATCTATGTCCATGCTGTGGCTGAAATGGTTCCATTGTGGGTTAGACCAGTTCTCAGGTCAAACATAAATAAATAAAATAACAACTGAAGCAAACTAAAGAAATAATTAAGCAGTTGCTACCATATGTGTTATATCCACAGCTATACTCAGCATACATAATTTCACAGGAGGCAAACATCTCGCATACAAACAAGTCTGTCAAGAACACAAACACTGCATCCATCACACATAGTGTCCACCACACACACACATAGACCAGCTTATGCTGATGCACTAAAAAAACAACCCTCCCAAATGACCTCCTAAGCGTATAAATGGCAACACCTATCCTCAGCGATCTCTAAAGCATGCATCAAAAGCAATACCAAACACCATACATGTGCCTACACCCAGTGGTGCCCCAAGAGCAAAGCCTGTAAGGCAAGAAAATGCATTACCCAGGACTCTTGTCATAGGGGACTCCATTGTATGACACACAGATGCCCCACTCACTGAACAAGGAGAAGACAATGGTTAGTTACTTATCTGGAGCCAGGATCCACCAAGTTACACAATTACTTAAGTCAGTACCCCACACATACCAGTATGATTCTATCTTACTCCATGTGGGAGTTAATGACCTGAGATGTACCTCCCCGGACTATATGAAGGCAGACATTATTGATCTCTCTGATTATGTGTCTCAAGTAGGTATGTGCCTTGCATTGAGCAGCAGTTGAACTTCACCAAGGATGATGCTACAGTACGAACAAAAGAGAATTGACTTTAATAATTGGCTTAGTTTCTGGTGGCTTTCAAGGGAGATTCAATATTTTTCAGCATGGGTGGATATAGTTATCAATTCACATTGATTTGCAAAGGATGGTCTGCACCTGTCCCCCCTAGGCTTCTGAATACTGGCTAAAACTTTATCCATCCCCTTAGAGCCTTTTTCATGCAATTCCAAATTGACAAACCTACCAACATAGCAAATAAAATCCAAAGAAACCTAAAAGTGTTACTGCTCAATGCTAGGAGCCTGTACAAGAAACTCCACACACTACAAGATTTCCTCACTCTAGAGAATGTAGACTTCTGTGCTGTTACCAATACATAGTTTAAATCCACAGGAAGTACTCCAGCTGTGCAAGGCTTTAGGGCTTCATCATATTTAGACCATCAGCTGCACAGTCAGGGACAAAAGGTGGAAGAGACTTGAGCCACATTAGCAACAAGCATAATTATGTTGGTTAAACAGGACAATGCCCTGGAATGTATCCACATGCAAATCACCATAGACAAAGCCCCATACCATATCCTACCAAGCTATGGGTCACCCTCTCTGTCTCAAGAATCCAATAGCTCATACCTAGATGTATGGAAGATTTTAACTACCCCCTATACACTGGAAAACAAACCACCTCAAACTCACAGGTACAATGATTTCTGGACTTTATTAACACAAATACCCTTGACCAGATAGGGCACATGCATCCAGCAAAGGCTCAAAAATACCTGACCTGGTACTCACCAATATGGAATAGCACTGCAACCACCCTAGTATTACATCCTCACTGGTGAGAGCAGACCATAAAGGAGTCTCCTTTGAAATAAAAATAAAGTTGGTAACTCCAGCAAACCTGGTAATAGTAATTATTTCAAAGCAAACTACATCCTGTTAAGTGATAGTCTGCCAAATTAAATGCACCTCCACACCCCAAGTTCACAGCAACTTATGTGGAATTGTTCAGAGAGACCTTGTACAACCATGTAAATGACAGAGGTTGCTGTACCTACTAGAAGTAAGCCAAAACAAGACAAACCACACTGGTGGAATCCTAACCTTAACATGGTATATTACAAAAGGAAAAAAGTCATCGCTAGAATCAAGAAGAGCAACTCCCATATTGATAAGCACTTTCTAATTAAACCAAACAGGATACTAAGAGGACTGATTAAGACCATTTACTCTAGGTCAAGATAACCTTCCAGGCTTAAGACAACCACAACGCCTTCTACAGCTATATCTGTGACCTGAAAGGTACCACACAGCAGTGTGCCAAACTGGCCATCAGTGATGCCACCTAAACTGAGCGTAGAAACATAGCAAATCTTCTGGCTGATAAATTCAGCTCAAACTTCACCTCCAGTCCCCCTTGCCTCCCCCATGAAATACATACTAGCATAACCTTTCCAGTTATTAACAGGGAACAGGTCCTGGTGGTGCTCACTAAGGCCAAAAACACAGCCTTAATAGGCCCCAACAATATTCCAGGATGTCTACTAATTAACTTGAGATATGGATCACTTGTGTCACTTTTCAACTATAGCCTCAAACAGGCTTTGCACCATGAAAATGGAGGACTGCAATGGTTATCCCACTTCACAAAATGGACCATAAAACAACGCCAGAAACTACACACCCATTAGTCAGATAGTCTAGTATGCAAAGACATAGAACAAATTGTCATGGAAATGATCAGTAAAGTCATAGGCAGCCTTCCGACACTGGACCCAACTTAGTTTTGCTTTGTCAAGGGAAGGTCATGCCTACTAAACCTGGTGGACTTCTTTGAGAAGGTAACTAAGACAACGGATGAGGGGAAAATGGTGCATACCACCTACCTGAACCTGGCTACAATGTCTGATGCAATATCCCACTAAGATATAGTTGATAAACTCATTGAAATGGGCATAACCCCCTACATAGCTTGCTGGATTGCCAGCACAGACAGGACCTAAAAAGTCAGGATTGGTGAGAGTACCTCCACTAAGAAAGAGACAGGTCACCAGTGGAGTACCTCAGGGCTCCATGCTGGGACCGCTCTTATTTGGTATCTACTTTTCGGAAGTAAAGGCTAATGTCAAGGCCCTTTGGCTGACCAGGTTTGCAGATGACTGAAGGCTGGTAGCTATCATAGATTCCCCAAAAGACGCAAACATCTTACAAGAGGGTCTAACAAAGACAAATGACTGGTGCCAAAGTCGGGAATTAAAACTAAATGACAAGAAATGCATTATAGTGCCTTTTAGCAAAACAGCCAACCAGGGTAATTACTCCATTGATAAGAGTTGACCTGGTGGGAACATATGCAGATGATGGCCTTTGACCAACATGTGGCCAAGGTAGTGAGAAAATCATTCTATGTCACCCAACCTATAAGTAAGGGCATGGCATCCAGGTCCAAGGAAGTCATAGTCCCACTTTATTCAGCCCTTATCAGACCCACCATTGAGTATAATGCCGCATTTGGCATTTACCTGATCATACATATGCAGCAGTTGGAACATCCACAAAGGTTCTTTACCAGGAGAATCCAGAGTATAAATACATTGTCCTATATGAATCGCCTTTAATCCCCGAATCTACACTCAATCTCTTATGGGTTACTAAGGGGCGATCTATGTCTGGCATACAAGGCATCCTTGGATACAGCTCTTGTGGACCCTTTGCACATCGAAGCACTGCTAGATCCACAGATTTAAGTTTTAAGGGTGACATAAATAAGACTTGTTGGCAAGACAGATATGTGTCTCAGAGGATCCCCATGCTCTGAAACAGGGTCCCCGACCATGTGAAGCAGAGTCCATTCTTAGCCCTACTTATGCATAACCTTGACAAATGTATGGGAAATTGGAAATTCACCCCTGGTTTGTCCACCATGTCTCTGGTCGACAGAGGCAGACTGTAACTATTCCCAAACTATCATACCCCTCCCCCTACATAACTTTTACAAACTTTCTAACTAACCTACCCCCTCCTAATAAATGTCCATGATACACAGAGATACAACTGGGCTAGGTCATGCAGCTAGGCTTATAAAGGTCCTGGTGGTCGTTAGCCTAGTATATACCTATGAACCTATACATAGCTGAACACTTCTAAAATGGTAGCCTTTAGGACAGATTTACCAGAAGTCTGCCTCTCATGGCAGACCTTGTATCAGACTAATAGTCTCACTCTCTGTAAAATAAATTATATAGGCAAAACAGTTGCACTTCAACTCTGTCAGACATCAAACCCATCCCCGTGATGCCACTGTGCAGTGCTCTGCCAAAGTACAAACTGTAATAGTTGTTTCACATTTGTGAGATGTGACTTGAAAATTATTTAGAAAGCCAGCTTGACACCAAGCACATTTGCATATGTTCATGTATGTTGCCAGGTATATTGAGATATACCACTGTGTCTGTTGAGTTTTGCTTCATGCTGCTGAGATGTATTACTCTTGTTACATTGGGCAGTATAGTCTGATAAAGCTGTAACATGTATGCGTGCAGTAAATATTAATATATACTCTGCCATGCAGGAGTTGACAATGTCAAACAGAACTCATATGGTGGAGGAAGCCTTGTCCCAGCCCTGCAAACAACAAAGAAACTGCTCATCTACATGTGTGGCACCCTCTGGAGGTAATTAAAGAGCAAGAAAAAACAGAAAGCTGAGACGTTTGCATTCCAATAGAAATGGGGAAATGTTTATGGTATCCTGTTATGCAGCAACATCAGATGGCAGGTCCTTGTTTTTAAAGTAAGTGTGTGGTAACAACCCAGAACAAAGGAAAAACAGGACCACTTAGTGTAATGTGAAGGAAGACAAGACAGTTTGTATATGTATAATTACCAGCCCAGTGAATAACAATGAGCCTGTTTTCCTCTAGGAAGCGAGCAGCAGTGCAGGGTCTGTCAGTCAGAACTACTGAAAAAAAGTTTTCAGACATCTGGGCACCAAGGGAAGTGAACAAAGCACTATGTGATGGAGTTATGACAGAAAGTAATGGGCTACCCATCATGCAAAGCTCAGTCAGAAAAAAAACAACAACAAAAAATGAGCGCCTTAAAGGCAGCATCACAGAACGTGTGGTACATCTTAGTGAGAAATCCATCAAGTCTTTCTTTCCATGAAGACAGCATAATTGAAGTGATACTGGTAGAAAAGCATAGATGTACATCGACTGCGTTGGGTAGTGATTTGCCAAAGTTGCCAGCAATTGAACCGTTACCCATCTGACATTCTCAGCAGTGTTACAACCACTCTGTTTATATGCCTGTACTGTTTACTCCAGTGGGCAGTATTCATAGGCACTGGCAGTAAAGAAGAAGTTCACTGATCCAGCCAAAACTCTGAAAAACGTTGAATTAAAAATATGTTAACATGTTATTAAACATGTCAACAGAATGCTTTACTAATGTTCTTAGTTCTGAAACTGCAGGCAACAAATGGCAGTAATTGCCCATGCCAAGGCTTGTGATACAGTACCCCACTCAGGCATTATAGACAAACTCATTAAATTAGGTATAGACCCCTTTCTCACCTTCTGGTTAGCTAGATGGCTCACTGATAGGACTCATCATCATCAGCCCCCCCTTTTCCCATTTTTCTACATGGGGTCGGGATATCATGTTAACTGTCGGGAACTCTCTCGGTTCAGTGCCACACTCCTGCCTTCTTCAATACTCATGTCTGACTGTCGCAGATCTTCTTTCACACAATCCATCCACTTCTTTGCTGGATGTCCTCACTTCTTATTACCTTCTTCCTGTCTGTCCCAAATCTTCCTCACCAGATTGTCTTCTGCTTTTCTACACTTGTGCCCAAACCACCATAATCTGTTCTCTTTGATCTTTTCTGCAATTGGAGCTACTTTGGCTTCTGCTCTTATGTCCTCATTTCTTCATCTGTCCCACAGTGCGCATCCTACCACCTTTCTCAAGCACTTCAATTCCATCACCTCTAGCTTCTTTAACTGTTTTGCCTTTACTGCCCAGGTTTCTGTACCATACAGTAATACTGGTCGCACCACTGTCTTGTACACCTTACCTTTCATCTTCTTTGGCATTCTTCTGTCATAAACTACACCTGATACTCTATGCCATTTGGCTGCAGCCCCTCTGATTCTAGCTTTGACCTCTTCATTCAGACTACCCTTCTCCACAACTAATCCTCCCAGATACTTGAAGCTGTTTACCTGTTCCACTATCTTCCCTTCTATCTCTGTTCTCATCTTATTCTGATTTCCCCAATTTGCTGCCATTACCACCATCTTATCTGTGCTTAGTTTCATCCCATGTGCTGTCAGATTTGCATTCCATTCTCCTATCCTTTGGTGAAGTTCTAGCTCAGAGTCTGCCTGTACTGCCACATCGTCTGCATACAGTAGCTTTGTTGATCCGTCCCCTCCAACCTGTTTGCTAATGTAGTCCATCACCAGTATGAACAGCGGTGGGCTCAGAGCTGAACCCTGATGTACACCCACACTTGAGCCATTGGGTGGGCTCAGAGCTGAACCCTGATGTACACCCACACTTGAGCCATTGGGTCCTTGTACATAGCCTGCACTAATTCTACTGATGTTTCTGGGACTTCAAACCACCGCAGTACTGCCCAGATCAACTTTCTTGGGACCTTGTCATATGCTTTCTCCAAGTCTAGGAATGCCCAGTTGGACTGTCTCCTCATCTCTAGCTTCTTCTCAAGTATCTGTCTCAATGCAAACATCGGGTCAATTGTGCTGCATCCTGATCTGAATCCAAACTGCTCATCTCCCATCTTACATTCTACTACTCTGTGTATCCGTTTATCAGTCACCCTCTCCAGAACCTTCATGCAATGTGATAGGAGTTTGATGCCTCTGTACTGCCCACAGTTGTGGATGTCTCCTTTGTTCTTGTACACTGGCACTAGTATGCTTATTTTCCAGTCATCTGGGATATGCCTTTCTCTCCACACTGCTATTAGTACCCTCAGGAGCCATTTCTCCCCTTTCTCACCCAGCATCTTTATCATATCTGTGTGAACTCATCTGAGCTTGCTGCTTTCCATGACTTCATCTTCCTTAGTGCTGTTCTTACTTCTTCTAGGGTGGGCTCCTCTTCTTCTCTCATTGTAGGCTGTTTCTGGGGCAGTACAGCTTCTGTGGGATTTTTCATTCAGAAGCTGCTGGAAATACTCCTTCCATCTGACTTTCATGTCCTCTGGGCTGGTGAGCAGGTTTTTGCTGGCATCCGTTATGAAGGGTGTCTGACTATCTTCTTTATCTTTCTGTCTTTGCCTTGCAACCTCATATAGTTTTTTTGCGCCCCTTACTGAGTCACTTTCCAGAGGTTGGTACAGTGCCTCAGATGCCCTATTCTTTGCTATTGCAACTTCTTTCTTGGCCAACCAGTAGTCCTTCCTAGCCTGGTCAGTCTTTTCTGTCTCCCACTTCTTCCTGCACTCCTTTTTTCTTTTGATGACTTCCTGGACTTCTGCATTCTACCACCAGCTTTCCTTATGTACCTTATTTCCATACCTGGCTTGGCTACATATCTTTTCTCTAGTTCTAACACATACTGTTTTTAGGTGCTGCCATTCGTCTTCACCTCCACCTATTTCCTCCTCTTCTTAGGGTGCTAGAGTCCTGAGTAATTCCTTGAACTTTTGTACTTTCTCTCCAGTCAACTTCCAGGTCTTCAGTCTGGTCTCTGTTGACTTTAGAGCCTTCTGTGACCACTGCTTGCAGCTGATTGTGGTATCTTGTGGTTTATGCTGTGTGCCAACTGTTTCACTGGGGATGACTTTGCAATCATGGATTCTGCCCCAGTGTCTTTTCCTTACTAGGAGGAAGCCTACCGGAGTTGCATGTTGACTACTCTTGTATGTGATCTTGTGACTGTCTCTCTTTCTGAACCATGTGTTGGCTACTATCAAGCAATTTGCCAGACAGAAATCTAGAATGGCTTCTCCTTCTTTATTCCTGTTGCCCCACCCATGTGGACCCAGGCAGTCCTCATATCCTGTTCTGTCTGTCCCAATATGTGCATTCAAGTCACCCATTATCAACACCAATTTGTGTTGTCCTGCTTTATCAAGTAGGTCCTGCAATTGCTGTCTGAATGCACTCTTTTCCTCACTATCACAACCCAGCTGTGGGGCATAGGCTGAGATTATGAATACTGCAGTATCATTACACTGGAGTCTGATTGCCATGAGACTCTCATTAATTCTGATGATATCCCTTATTGCCTTATGAAGCCTCTCTCTCACCACAATTCCTACACTATTTCTAGCCTGTCCTTCACCTGAGTAGTAGACTCTGGATCCCAAGCCAAGTGGCTTTGCTGCACTGCCCTTCCATCTCATCTCCTGGATACATAGGATATCCAGCCTCCTCCATATCATCATGTCATCCACTTCCAAGCTGGGTCCTGTCTGTGAACCTACATTAAGAGTAGCAATTCTCAGTTCATGTTTGGCAGGCTGGTTGGTTTTTACATCCAGCTTTCACTCAACAGAGCTATCCCAGGTAACCCAGGCTGGGCAACTAGATACCAGCCAGCCAATAGCTTATTGACCCAGGGCTTTATGGCAGGGACACACTGGCGAATATGGGCACATATACCCCTCCACCATTAGCATGGGTCCCTGGCGTGGGTCAGAGTAGGCCAGGTCCTCAACCCACTTATCACCGGTAACTACCCATGCCCATTTTTGGTGACAGTAGTCAACGTGACCAAATCACCTAGAGCCATATTTTACACCGTCAAGTGGCTAGCTTGGCCACGGCATACAGTCTGTAATCCATGTTCTCCTATCTTGAGGATACTGTGCACCACAGTAGATGCCCAAAGCGGATGGTCTGTACAGCTCTTTCCCCTATAGGGCACCATGTAGAGTCTGTCCTGCTGCCCACAGCTCCATTCATTGGTGAGTTTGAGATGGAATCACTCAGCATGTTTTTCAGACATGGGAGAAACCCCAAAGAGACACAGGGAGAACATGGAAACTCCAAACAAGCATTAGTCGGACGTCAGGATTGAACCTTGTACTTTGTGCATGGGAGGCGAAGACTTTAACCACTAAGCTATCTGGTTTGAGGAGGTCAAAATAAGTGAGGTCACCTCCACCAAGAGGCCAGTCACAAGTGGAGTCTCCCAGGGCTCAGTACTGGTCCCACTCCTTTTTGGTATTTAGTTCTCTGGAGTGGAAGCAAACGGTGAAAGTTTATGGCTTGAATAAGTTTGCAGATGATTAACTCCCCTGCAGACACTAGCATTCTTCAAGAAGGTCTATATCTGACTGACAAATAGTGCCAAAGCCATGGTCTTAAATTCAATGCTAAGAAATGCAGAATTGTACCCTTTGGGAAATCAACCACCCCAGCTAATTACCATGTTGATAATACGTCCCTGAGTCAACACAATGGTCAGGGATCTGGATATGCATGTAAACAGCATTACCTTTGACCACCACGTAGCCAAGTGCTAAGAAAATCCTTTTATGTTGCCCATCTTATAAGTAAGGGCATGACATCTAGGTCCAAAGAGGTCATTATCCCACTGTACTCTGTTTTTATCATGCCAATTATAGAGTATAATGCTCCCTTCAGTGTGTACCTGACCAGGTGTATGCAACAACTAGAGGGAGCTCAGAGATTCCTCACAAAAAGAACAGAAGGCATAACAAACCTATCTTACGCAAAGTGCCTTAAAGCCCTTTCCCTGTACTTAGTTTCCTATAGATTGCTGAGAGGGGATCTATACCTGACTTATGAGGCATCCGCAGACCCCATACTTATGAATCCCCTGGATATTTATAAGTCAAACAGTACCGCAAATACAAGGTCTAGGAACCTGAATTTTGTCTGTGACTTAACAGAACATGCTGGAGGGACAGATGTGTGCCGCACAGACAGCTCCTCCTATCGACCGGCTTCCCATCCATGTGAAGCTGAGTTCATCTATTACCCAATTTAAATGCAGCCTAGACCAGTGGATGAGGAATAAGAAATTTACATCAGGCATGGCAGCCATGTCCCTTATGGACAGAGGTAGCTTATAAATGCCTTCCCCTCAATGTCCTATTTAGATACAGGGCATCATTATACTTTTGGGAAAATTTGGCTAGGCTTAGAAAGGCCCCCAATCATTAACCTAGGCACAATTTATGAATCTATAATATGTAGCAGTAATGAACACAGTCATAAATAGATGTGATACATGAATTTTGTTAAAGAAATTGTAAGAACTATATCGGTATACTGCCATAACATCAGGGTTCCTATTATGAAATCAAAAAGGCTGAACATCAAACGGCTTTAATGTTGGAAATGCCATTCAACGATGAGCTTTTTGTGAGATCACAGTACAGTGAAGATCGGGATATTGGCCTTTTCCTCACTGTAGTGCAATCTTGGAGTTGGTATATATAATTAGTGGGGGGGGGGGTGTGGGGGGCGCAGTCCCCCACAGTAGTGACTTCGAGGTCCGGCATTTTCGGCCTTTAAGCTGTTCGATGATCAATGTCTTTGGTGTTGTAATATAGACCCAACATCATATAGTATAATGTTTGCATGGAGTATATAACATAAAAAAAAAAGTAATTACAGTGTTGTTCTAGTGTTGGGCATGGGATGTGAAGGAATGTGAGTCATGAGACAAGGTGAAGAAAGAAAAGAAGAGAGACAAAAAAGAGAGAAAACTAAAAGAGAGATGTGGGATGGGAGACGAGGGAGAAATGAGCAGCCATCTCCCAGCCAGGTTCAGGAGAATTAGGCAGTACTGCAGGAATTTGGGAAAATGGATGGCACAACAACTGATGAATCACCATGTAGGTATAGGTCCTCAGTGGAAAAAGGTCACTTATAGTGTGACAGAGGGAGTTAGCAGACCCCGAGAGAGGATGTGCAGGCAATATTCAATTTCAGGGTAACCCAGGAGTCCCAACAGTTTACGTCTGTTTTGACATGTCTTATGACAAAATATAAGGTAATAAATAAACATGTTTCATTTTTACTATGCAGTAATAACACACATTTGTGATACCTAATCTATAATGGTCTTAAGTTCAGGAAGCCAGTATGGTGGGATGGTTGAGGTGGTAGGTTTGGGGATGGGGTTCAATTGAGGGTCCCCATCAAAATGGTCTACATTGGACCCCATAACTGCTAATGCCACCCCTGCAGCAGTAGTAGAGAACAGAAAGAAGCTCTGGAAACATGAAGTGGTGTACCTGGCAGGACTGTCTACCAATGAGGACAACACTAGTATGCTCTTGCTGTGCTTCATCTGTACATGCCCATGTAAAAATGAATGAAATGGATCGTGTACCAATTTGCTATACTGAGCATATGCTTTGACAGCACTTGATTGACCCCTCATTTTCTACACATTCTTTTGTGCGTATTTTATGTGTTCAGAGGTAATTTCCGATGCACACAGTGGTCAAACAAGTGCACGTGGCTATATTATTATTATTATTATTATTATTATTATTATTATTATTATTATTATTATTATGTGATATTATCAGTTGCTACAATGTATTTGGGCCTATAGAGTGTTAGCTGCCTCAAGATACCTATATATCTATCTATATATGGTTGCTTGGTTGACCAAGAAAAGCAATGAACCTAATCTAGTCGAGCACAAATGCTTGAGAAAAAAATTAATAAAAAGAGAAAGAAAAAACTTTTCATAGGTAAGCAGCCTTTATAGGCCATTTTAAACCAAACCAATTTATCTTTCAACGGTGGGAATCAAACCCTGCACCTTGCATTGGTGAGGTAAACACCTTAACTATTATGCTAACTCCCAGGGAAAAGGCGGGCAAGCTCTCTGCACCCCTACATCCCCACATCCCCTGCTAATTATATATACCAATTCTGATATTGTGTTACAGTGGGGAAAGAGCCAATTCCCTGATCCCTGATCCCTGCTATACTGCAATCCTGCACAGACAAAAAAGCTACTTTGTGCGATCAACTGATTTTCAGTCACACATACTAGATTTTTTTTTTTTACATTTGGTTATGAAACTTTCAGCCAAAAGAAATGTATGTATATATATATATGTGTGTGTGTGTGTGTGTGTCTGTATGTATGTATGTATATCCCAACCATAGGTCCCCTCAAATTATCTATGGTATGATTCAATTTATTCTCATTAGGGGTAATATTTAATTATCAACCCTGGGATGGGTAAGGTCAATCTATAACTAAATGGGATAGGTTACTTCAAGCATGAAAAGGGAAACTCAGATCTGTTGGACATGCTACAAAGAAATCCCAATCCCTCAGAGCCACACGCTCCAGGGATCTAAACCCTGTCATCACAATGAACAAAACATGCTGGAGGGATAGGCTCCTGACCCAGAGACTTCCCAGACTCTGGAATAGACTGCCCATAAATGTCAAGCAGAGCGCCTCTTTGGCCCTCTTCAAAAGGAACCTTGATGATTAGATGGGAGAAAGGAAATTCACCCCAGGGATCACGTCCGTCGCCCTGCTAGATAGGGGTCCAGGGAAGTAAATAGTGTGGGAAGAAATAGCCAGGAGATTATTATGGCTAGGCTTGTATAGGCCCTAGGGCCGATAGCCTAGTACCAACCTATGAACCTATGAACTTGCCAGGCTTAAATGGCTCACAAGGGCAGCTACCCTGGCACTTACCTATGAACTTATAAACCTGTATATTATAATGGCAACAGGCAGAACAGTCAGTCCAGAAGTAGATAATATGGTTTTGCTCTTTTTTAATTTCTCCAAGTCTTTTGGGTTTCTAATACCATGACGGGAATGGAGCCCATTCCTAAGTCAAAGTACAATTAAAGTTCATGAAATTAGTATTGTTTCAATCTTTGATGTCAGCCACAAGTGCTCTTCGCAGCACCTACAATGTGCCCAGTAATAACTCCTCCTGCAATTCGTTCGGGATTACATGTATTGGTAACATGTCTAAATACGATTGTAGATTCTTTTTTTAAGACCCATTGCTCCTACTGCTATTGGAACTGTCTGGTTATCTTTCTTCCACATTGCTCTCGTTTCTGCCTGCAAATCCTGATGTTTTATGACTTTGTGTCTCTCTGTATGAAAGACACTGTAGTCACTGTCTGTGGCGATTTCAGTAATCAATGCTACTTTTGTGTTCTTTTCATGGAGCACTATATCCGTTTTTTCTAGCATCTATCTTATGAACTGTTGTTAATGGGTGATCCCATGTGATGTAGACCTCATCATTTTCTATGATGCTTTGTGGCTCATGTTTCCAGTGCTTTTCAGCCACTTCAGTACCATAATGTTTGCACAATCCCCAGTGCAACAGTCTTGCCACATTATTATGCTTTTCAGTATACAGTCCTTCTGCCATTAGTGCGTCACAACCAGCAACAAGTTGTGCAACTGTTTCCAATTCTGTTTTGCAAAACCTACATTTGTCTGTTTCTCCCACATGCTCAATGGACTTTGTAAATCAACATGTACGTAGCCCACTATCTTGGGCCGGCAATATTAACCTTTCATCTCTTGGTTTGAATTCGCCTCTCCTTGACTATTTCTGTGTTCAATCCTGATCAACATGAGGTTCTTCCAGAAGTTTTCTATATTTGCAAGTACAGCATATTTATGCATTTTCCACATTGCTTGCCTTCTCATCTGGTCCTTCACTTAATATTCTTTCTTTTGTTTTTTGGCACATTCAGTTACTGCCTGATTTTTACCTACATCTGGTTTAATTTCCATTCCTGCTTGATGCCGATATGTTTCTGCTCAACTAAGCAGAAAGTCATCTTAGATTTATTGTCCTCATGTTTCAAAACTTTCACTATGTTTGGGTCTTGGGAAGTCAGCAGATATGTGTGCAGTCCCACGATTGCAGATCTATACATGTAATCAATTTCAAGGAGGCCCATCCCTCCTTCGGAACAGGGAATATATAATCTTGGTATGCAGCGATTTTTATAGATCATTTGGTGAGCATGAAGCATCCTTCTTGTTTTCCTGTATAATCTATCCAATATGTTTTGGGGCCAGTCAATCACTCCAAAATTGTAAGTTAGGACAGGAAGAGCAAATTGGTTTACACAGTGAATTGTTTTCCTAGATGTCAGCACTGTTTTCAGAATTAATTTAAGTCTTCTAAAATATTCCTTACTAAGTTTTATTCACATTTGTTCATGTTTTATTGTTGACCCTTCATCATTTCCCAAATATTTATACACTCCCTCTTGCTCAAGTTCTTTTATATCACATTCTTGTCCCAAACTGATGTTTTCTTGGTGCTGCAGTTTTCCTGCTTTAAAGGTTGCTTTTGCGCATTTATCGAGACCAAATGACATTCTTATATCATCTGCAAAAGTTTTGACACTTGCAGTTGTGCTTTCAGTTCCTCGTCTGATGAGCTATACAGTCTTAAATCATCGACAAAGAGAAGGTGAGAAGTCTTTACACTTTGTTGTTTTCTAGGAGACAAATTACAGCTTAATGGGTTAAGGGCAAGACAGAATAGCAGTGCTGACAAAGAGTCAGCCTGGAATATTCCCCTTTGGATTTTTATCCCTGGGATAGTAATTTGTCCTTTGTCATGACTTAATTGCAAAGTAGTCAGCTGCTGTTTCATGGTCACTGTAATGTAGTCGATCAGTGTAGGGTGTATTCTACACATCTTTAAGCACTCTTTTATCCATGAATGTGGGATACTATCAAATGCTTTTTTGTAGTCAGTCCATGCCATATTTAGATTCTTCCCCTTTTTACAGTTCTCCACTATGACTTTATTTAACAACAAATGATCCTTTGTTCCATATGACTTTTATTGCCCTTTTATTCTATTGTTTAACTGAGTTTTCTTCTAAATAACTATAAACTCTGTTGGCATCAATTCCAGTGTATAGTTTATATGTTGTCGGAAGGCAAGTTATTAGTCTATTATTTTTAGGGTAGCTTGCTGTTTCACTCAAGTAGGAGCATTGTTTTTCCTTTTGTTAGCCAGGTTGGTGTCTGTTAGGGGTGCGCATATAAATAGTTCTTACTCATAGCTAAATCTTCGTGCAAACATGTTGAATACTTTTAACCAGAGGTTAGGTACTGCATCTGAGCCTGGGGTTTTCCAATTAGGGGTTTTCTCAACTTTGTTTCAATCTCTCTGGCTATTACTACATTCCATTTCATATCCTGTACCTTTAAACTTCTTATTCTTTCTTTTACTTCCATCCATTTAGCATCTTTGTTATGTTCCACAGGATCTTCATAAATACTTCTCCAAAATATAGCTATTTCTTCTTTTTTTGGTGGTGTTTCAATTCCTTTTAGATTGTTTCTCAATTCTCTACAAAACTTTTTTGGGTCATTAATAAATTGCTTATTTTGTACTTTTCCTTTATATTTATCTGCATATCTTCTAAGTTTTTCTGCCTGTGCTGAGATTTTTAGCTTGTTATTTGGATAATGCATGACAGATCCTGATCTGTTCTAATAGTGCACATTGCTTTATCACATCTATCTTTCTCAGTATTTTTGTTGATCTGTTCCCTTTTCTATAGTCTTCTAACAGTGACACTTCTTGTCTTAATTGCTTTATAGTTTTCTCTATTCAATACTTCCATGATGGTATTCAATTTCTCCCCTTCCTTTCCCTCACTACCTTCTGTTCTTGTGGCAGAATTATTATCAGTTATTAGTTTAGCTGCACAGTAATATATCCTGTTTACTTCTGTTACATCGCACGGATCTCTATGGACATTCCTAATTACTGTGTTCATTTGTTTTATCAAACTTCTGACTTTTGGAGTTTTATTGACCTTCTGCAGTCTATTTCTTTCATTGATCTTAATATGTCTATTAAATCAAATAACTCTTCTCTTAGCTCCTTTTCTTCTAAACTGAGGGCACATTTTTTGTTTTCCATTTCCTGCAGGCATTCTACAGAAAGTTCTATAGCATGTTCCTGTGGCACATTCTCTTCAGTTTCATCCTGCGCCATCCATTGCTCTGTCATATGGGAACTCACTGGCCTATAACTCCTCAACACTGACTGCGTCAGAGTTTCCACAGTTTCCGGTTCCTTCCCTTGCTGTCCAGCTTCAAGTGAACATTTATACTGGTTTCCTGTGGAAGGCTCCAAATTAACTTCATTTGGCACCTGACCCATTGCTTCTGGTTCCACTGGTTTCCCTTAATTTGGATGTCCATTGCTCTATCCTGTTGTGGTGCTTTCTGAATTAGATTTTCTACACTGAATCCTTCACCTTGCAGGTACTCCATAACCTCATAATCTATTTCTTTAACTTCTCCATTACTAATCTCCTTTTCTACTTTTCCTCTTTGTCTTCTTAATTTTTGTATTGTAAAGTTTTCCATGTCCAGATTCCTTTGTCTGTATTTCTCTTCAAATATATTTGGTGCTGCTCTTTCTGTATTGATTAGTTTTGCTTTCATCTTTGCATACATATTACACCATATTATATATATTTTTCTTTCCCGTGTCCATATTTCTTCCTCAGATGTCTCATGATCTTCCTATTTCTCCTTACTTTGGGGACTCATTCCATCATGCTGTGGTGTAACCTGTGTTAGACCTTCTACACCAAATCCTTCACTTTGCAGGTGCTCTGTAACTTTGACTACTATTTTCTAACTTCTGCTTTACTAATCTTTTCTACATTCCATCTTTGTGATGTTATTTTTTTATTGTGAAATTTTCCATATCTGGATACCTTTGCTTGTATTTCTCTTCAAATATCTTTGGGGCTGCCTTCTTTATATTGATTAATTTGGCTTTTGCCTTTGCATAAATATTGCACCATGTCAAATCACCCTTTCTTTCCCATGTCCATATTTCTTTTTTATACTTTTCAAAAATCTCTAGGTTTTGTTGTTTATATTTTTGCACTTTCTTAGATTCCTGTTTTTTTCAAACAGATCAAAGTTTCTTGGCCTATATATTGTTTTTCACAAATCTGTTGCATTAATGAATGCACTTTTGTATTTGAGGCTTCTGACAGTTTTTCTTGTGGAAGTATTTTTCTTTCCTCTAATTTCTCTCTTAATCATTTTGTATGTCTTGTGTCCGAAAATTCTGGGCTTTTTGCATAATAGTAACAATACATAATTTCGTTCTTATCTTTCTTACCAGACATCAACTGGTAATGTGAAAGTAAGCCTAGTACAAGTCACTGCAGTACATGGGTGTGAATTATCAGGCCAAGTGAAAGCAAATGTCATTTTTTCAACTTTTAATTGATGATTTAGACATTATTTTGACTGTAATGTTTTCCTCCCATGTGTAGTATTGTTGTGTATTGTGCAAATGTGCTATGGATATATGACAACAGAAGGCTTTGGACCTGTGTTATGAACCATATCCAGCAGAGATTTTCATCTGAGGAAAATTACTATGTTGGTTTTATGCCTGTGAGGGTTTCTGGGACTTTTTAGAGTAGCTTATAATACACTTGTACATTGGCATCAGTACAGACTTGTGGTCCACCTTGTACAATGTCAGTTATTTGCAACTAATAATATTCTGTAGGTGCTTTATGATATATATTTGACAATGCCATAGTATACATATATACTTTAAAGGCACATTTTTTTTTAATTTGTTACTTTTTTGGGGGTTCTGTTTGTTTGAGTATGTGGGTGCAAACTGTGTGTCATGCTTAGAACAATGAGACATGCTCATGATAGCCTGGAGTGATGCTGTATTTGTGAGTGACTTCAAGTATACCACACTTTTTTTTCCAAATGAGAACACCCCTGTGATTGAATACATTGACTAAAGTGGTTAGTGTATGTAACGTCACAGTTGTACCTTCACAATTATCGTTATAGACCCTGGTAGAGATCAGTGAATGCCAGCAATGGTCACAATTATCATTATAGACCCTGGTGCACGTCAGTGAATGTCAGCAGTGGTCACAATTATCATTACAGACCCTGGTACATGTCAGTGAACATCAACAGTGGTCACAATTATTGTTATAGACCCTGGTGCACATCAGTGAACGTCAGCAGTGGTCACAATTATTGTTATAGACCCTAGTGCACATCAGTGAACGTCAGCAGTGGTCTACCATTGCCCATCCATTTACATGTAATAATGTTCATAAACCAGTTTGGAGTGGGGCAGTCTGTGTTCAGCTACTGATGTTGAGATTGCATGTGTACATATCCAGGAGTAAAGATCTAGGCTTAGTTGTGTGATTTTAGCACATTCAACAGCAACAGAGGTCTCTTTCAACAGTGGTAGAGCTGTGCACTCAGTGCAAGACAAATGTTGTGATATAGTATATATTACAGATTTAACAATAAATTCTGCCCTTGCTGTCATCATTAGAAATTGCAGCACAGTGCTTTGCTGATACAGTTTGAGGTAGCTTAATAAAATGCAATGAATCTCTGCCTGTTTTTGTAGAACAGTTGAACTGTTTGTAGAGTAGAGGGCAATTATTGCTAACCCTTATTTAAATTGCTTGTTAGCTGTGTTGAGTGGTATGGCTTGTGTAGCGTACTTACTCAGGAGAACTGATGTTGTGCAGCTTTTTGCTTCAAAACTTTTTGTGTGCGCCTTTATAAGACTGGTAAAAAGCATCTGGTTAGTAATAAGTGCCAGATATGTTGAGGTTATGGGGCTGTAGAATGGGTGATTTAGGTCCATACTGAGTAGGTCACTAGGAGTGGTTTTAATGGAAATGGAAAAGAATAACAGCATGAGCACTAAATCTTGAGGGACCCCCTCTTATACCACTTGAAAGAAAGTCACATTTTTTACTGAGGCAGTGATGGGGTTTTGGGTTTCTGTACATGACACACATTTTCAGATTTCCACTCACACATGATCATAGGAGGTTACTAGACTATTGGCCCTGAAGCCCTTATAAGCCTAGCCAAGAGTTTAGCTCATGTTTATACAAATCAGCACCCAATGCCACTGTCTAGCAGGGACATGGGTAGAATCCCAGGGGTATATTTTCTGTTTCCCATCCAGTTATCCAGGTTGCACTTAAAAAGGGGTAAAGAGGTACTCTGCTTGATGTGGATAGGGAGTCTATTCCATAGATGGGGAGTCTCTGGGACACAAATTTGTCCCACCAACAAGTCTTGTTGATGCCACGGATCAGGTTGAGGCCACGTATGTGGGTTACTTGAGTGGAGCTGGACTTGCAGATATGCAGCAGTCCCATCAAGGTGGGGTCTGTGATCGCCTTGTATGCCAGACAGAGGTCACCTCTGAGGAGTCTGTATGAAACTGAGTAGAGGGTTAGGGCTTTTAGCCTATCTGTGTATGGTAGATGTTTGAGGTCCTGGATTCTCCTGGTAAGGAACTTCTGTGGTCTGTCCAACTGCTGCATATTCTTTGCAAGGTACATGCCGAAAGGGGCATTGTACTCAATAATGGGCCTTATAAGGGAAGAATACAGGGATCTTATGACCTCCTTGTCTACAACGGAAGCAACATGGTGGTCAAAAGTCAGGCTGCCATCAACCTGGGTATCCAAATCCCTTACAACTGATTGAGTGCTTAGGACATTGTCATTAATGTGATAATTTGTGGGTACGTCACTCTCCCCAAAGGGGATGATGATGCATTTTTTAGTATTCAGCTTGAGACCATATTTCTTGTACCAGTCATTTGTCTGAGTGAGACCCTCTTGGAGGATGTCCACATCACTAGGGGAAGTGATGACAGCATCCAGCTTGCAGTCATCTGCAAACTTGGTCAGCCATAGCCCACTGGTTTTGGCCTGCGCCTCAGAAAAGTACATCCCAAATAACAGAGGCCCCAAGACTGAACCCTGGGGTACTCCGCTTGTTACGGGTCTACTGTTTGAGGTGGTGTACCGTATTTTAACTACATGGGTTCTATCAGTGAGCCAGTTTGCTACCCATCTGGTAACATATAGATTGATGCCTCGTTGAGAAAGTTTAGCTTTTATGCCTGAGTGGGGATAGTATCAAAGGCTTTGGTTAGGTCAAGGTAGGTGGTGTGCACTGTCTTCTCCTCATCCATGGCTTTGGTGACTGTCTCAAAGAAGTCGACCAAATTTAGCAGACATGACCTCCCCTTGATGAAGCCAAACTGTGTGGGATCAAGTGTTTGGAGGTTGCCAATGTTCTTGTTAATAAGATCCATGATAATCCGTTCCATGGCCTTGCAGATCAGGCTAGTTTGGCTGATGGGTCTGTAATTTCCCAGATTGGTGGATGCTCCACCTTTGTGCAAAGGGATGACAGTGGCTGTCCTCCACTTGGCTGGGATGAAGCTGGTACTTAGTGTTTTGTTTAATAGGGTATCTAATGGTGCTGCAAGCTCCTGCCTGAGTTCACGTAGGATGCAGCCTGGGATGTTATCGTGTCTCATGGAGGCTGTATTTATTTGCCTTTGACAGAGCAGTGATGACCTGTTCCCTAGATATAAGGGGAAGGGGGCAGGTACTGGGGATGTCCTGATTTACTGATGGGGGGACAGAGGGGTAATGTTTTCGCTGAATCTGTCAGCCAGCAAGATTGCTATATCTATGGCATTTGTATAAGTGGTGTACTTGACCACCAGTTCTGAACAGATCTGGGTGCTTCCTTTGAGGTTGTGGACATAGGTGAAGAAGGCCTTATGATTGTCTTTAGTAGATGTGGCCAATTTGGACTGAAAGTTTGCTTTGGAGGATTTCACTAGTGCTTTTATTTGCTTGTTCAGGCTAAGGAGACATTGCTTCCAATTGGGCACCTGCTCCTTCTTGGTCTTGGACAGCAATTTTTTCCTTTTGTTATAGAGTTTATTTATTGCAGATGTCCACCAGACAGGTTTACTCTTCCTTACAGAGGATGATTTAGTCCTGTCTGGTATTCCTGATTCCATGCATCTTTATAAATGCTTGTGTAGTGCTTTGGTGTAGTTTTGGATATTGGTGCCAGTTCCTACAGAGGGGGAGGGGGCTGTGAAGCTGTTTATACCATCCCTCAGGAGGCTGTAATCAGCTTTGGAGAAGATGTTCATTGTGTTTCACTGTTGCAGTCATTACATTTGGGTAATCTACTGGCAGGTTGCCCTCAGTCGGCCTGATTAACAAAGTCTTGGGTCCTGCGTTGGTTGCTGTTCCTTCTTCCATGACGTCAGATCATTAGGGGTATGAAACATGCAGCCGACGCCATTACATTGGTCTTTCTTGCTGCGAGGTGCCTGAAGCAGAAGCAGTTCACAAGTGCCGGTCGGCCGACTCCTGAAATTTTCTTTTTCGAGTTTCAGAACCGAAGTCTTCAACTAAAAACTAAGCACCCCGTTGGGGAAACTTTTTCTTGCTCCTTACTGATGTCAGTAAAAGTTAATAACTGTATTACTTGTGGGAAGCAAATACCTCATAAGGATTTTCATTTGTACTGTATTCCTTGCCTAGGCCCTGACCACGACGTACCTTGCTGTCGGTTTTGTGCTTTATTTAGCCAGCTCACTATCCATCGTCGGTACATTTTTGCTTCTAAATATTTCGGTTTTTGGTTTAACTATCCAGAAATGACATCAATTAGCCATCTGACTACTGGAATACCAAAAAAATGCAAAAAAAAGAAAAAAAAGAGAGACAGGCCACTCAGGTCCAAAACAGCCGACGACGCTTCTCCTAAGCCAGTCGCCAGTTCGCCGGTACTCAGTGAGGCACTTTCGCAGCCCCTGATACTCGGTACTTCTGATTCACAGGCCTCTACTGAGACCCATTCGGAGTACAGTATGCCACGAGATGCTTCACATATGGAACCCGCTGATGTCTCTACTCTGCTGAGCAGGCACCGGCTTCTGAGGGTGTTTTCAGGCCTACACTCTTGCATATTAAACCAACTCCAACTTCAGTACTAAGGCCTAAATCTCGATCTACGTCTAAAAAAACGATGCCCAGGCCACATGTTCAGGCCCCTATGCCTAAAAAACAAATGATCAAAATGGCTGAAGATTTAATTACTCTAATCAGGGGTAGTCAACCCCCCTCCCCCAAGAGGCCTAGGATTGAACTTGACTATGAATCTTCTGAACAGGACTCTGTTTCTTTTGCTTCTAATGATCTGGATTTGTCCATACCTACTTATGAGGACTCTGATGCAGAGGATTCCATTCCCTCTTCTTCTCCGCCTGAGGATTTCTCTTTTGGGGAAACTTTACATACCTTAAGGGAGCATTTCCACTGGGAAAGTCAGGATTTCTCTGAATCCAAAAAGAGGCTTAGGGATTTCCTTCTTCTTCCTCAGCATAGGCCTTTGGCTATACCTCATGTACTAGACATTGTTGATGATGTGTTTTCGGAATCCAGTATGGCCCTTGATTTCTTGCCTCCAGCTTCTAGCAAACCAGACAGGTACTACAGGGTTCCTGAGTCCCACAAATTCCTTTTCAAAAATCCTGTTGCAGACCCTGAAACCATTTCTCAGGGGTCCAAGGGCATTAAGGCTTCTACTCCTAAAAATTCTACCCCTTCTGATAGAGACCCCAGGGTGCTGGATAGATAGTTGATAGTTCATAGTTTAGTACTAAGCTAACTGCCCTTGCGAGCCATTTTAAGCCTAGCCAATTATCTCTTATGAGACTCAAACCCTGCACCTTGTGTTTGTAAGGCAAACACCTTAGCCATTAAGCCAGCCTCCCAACCCTTGATGGGGTAAAAAGGTTTATACTTCCGCAACCTTAATAATCTGGGCTTTAAACTGTCAATTTCATATGCTGAAATATCAACAGCATATCATAGGACTGCTTAAACAGAAAATGATGTTGATTTCTGACTGTGTGGAGAATAAAGATTTACAGGATTTACTGCATTTAGCTGAACAAGTTGGCAATTGCAATGTGGATTTGATTCTTTATAGGCCTCTTGCAGGGCTGCTGTTACTGGGTCTGTGCTTAGAAGGCATGCTTGGCTTAAGGAGCAATCTCTTCCTGATTATGTTAAACCAAAACTTTTGGATGCTCCTTTACAGCAGGACCACCTGTTTGGCAAAAAGGCTGAAGAAATTCTAAAAAAGATGGAAGATAAAGCTAAATTATGCAAACTGTGAAAGATTTCTTACAAGTACAACCTCCTAGATTTAGTAGGCACTGGCCTACTAAGAACTGGTCCTTTCCAGCTCCTTCCAGAGCCACTCCAGCCAAACCCAGACATTCCAAAAGCACCAGGTTTCAGTCCCAAGGGACTTTCAGGACTAAGCAATGGGGTGCTTCCACTTCCAAATCTGGAAACAACAAGATGCCACCCTATAGTAAGCAATCTCAATGACTTCCCTTTAAAATTCCCAAGCACTTTCCCTCTTAGCTGCCCCTTTAGGAGGAAAACTGGCTCTTCATTCAAGAAACTGGCAAATTATAACCCAGGACAAATGGGTTTTAAATATAGTGTCCCAGGGATACAGATTTCATTTCCACACTCTGCCAACTCCAAACGGGTGGCCAGACCTGCCCCAAATCAGTGGGCAGAGGCTCAGAAACAAGTACTTTCCCTCCTAAACATGGGGATTATTCAACTAGTAGCAGAAGAGAAAAAGGGACAAGGTTTCTATTCCAGACTTTTCCTGGTACCCAGAAAAGACAAATCATGGCATCCAATTCTGGACCTGTCTACTCTAAACACCTTTCTGGACATTCCAAAATTCAAGATGCTGACTATTCACCAGTTACTTCCTATGCTAGGCAAGGATGCCTGGTTGGCAAGACTAGATTTAAAGGAGGCTTACCTGCATATTCCAATCAGGGAATCTTGCAGAAGATACCTACGCTTCAAAGCAGGCTGCATGCATTATCAGTTATCTGCACTGCCCTTTGGCTTGTCTACTGCGCCCAGGGTATTCACAAAGTGCCTGGCATCAATAATTGCATTTTGCAGGCAAAGAAATATTCAAATATATCCATACCTGGACGATTGTCTAATTCAGACAGAAAACCAGGCCATTCTTCTAAAACATCTGGCGTTTGTACAAAGAGTTCTAACCTGTCTAAGGTGCACCATAAACGAAAAGAAATTTCAACTGGTACCCTCTCAAAAAATTACATTCCTGGGTGCAAGCTTGAATACAACTGCCCAGATGGCTTTCCTTACACCAGAAAAGCAAATTCATTTGGTGACTTACTTCAAACAGGTGGCCACAAAAACCCTGCTATCTGCAAGGCAAACACTGCAAACCTTGGGGTTCATGGCCTCCTGCATTCTTCTAATTCCATATGCAAGACTGCATATGAGGAAACTTCAGTGGTACTTAAAAAGTTTATGGAGTCAACATTGTCACAGCCTGGAAACAATGATTCCTGTCATACCTTGCCTGCACCTAGAGTTCCTATGGTGGGCAGAGGCCTGCCACCAAAACAAGGTACTGCCATTCACACCACCCCCTGCTGCCCAAACCCTAACTACAGATGCATCAGACTATGCATGGGGGGGCTCATCTGGCAGGGAAGTGCATTCAGGGCAAATGGAGCCTAAATCAAATGCACCTTCATATCAATCAAAAAGAAATGCTAGCTGTACAGAATGCACTTACAGCCTTCAAGGACTACCTTCATCCAGGACAATTACTGATAAAGATGGACAACACCACGGTTATGTTGTACATAAACAAGCAGGGGGGTACACATTCCTACCCCCTCTGCAGACTAGCCATGGCATTGTGGAACACGGCCTTGAGCTGCCAAGTACAACTACAAGCTCAATTCCTGCCAGGAAAGCAGAATGTTCTGGCAGACGAACTAAGCAGAAATCTCATGGACCCACACGAATGGAAACTGGAACCATGGATTTTCAACATGTTGACACGCAAATGGGGAACCCAGACATAGATCTTTTTGCCTCACCCCAGAACTACCAGTTGGACAAATTTTGCACAAGACCTCATCACAAAAAAGCCTGGAAAGTGGATGCTCTGTCCTTCAGCTGGAAAAACCTATCAGTCTATGCCTTTCCCCCTCTGTCTCTGCTCTCCAAAGTTGTACTAAAAGTCAAACAGGACAAACCAAAAATGATTTTAATTGCTCCAGACTGGCCTCGCCAACGCTGGTACCCACTCCTGCGCAGTGTGTCATTTTGGAGGCGAGAAGACTTAGTACTAGAAAATCTTATACTGACAAATGGAAAAGATTCTGTGTCTGGAATCAATCTCAAGGGATGTGCACAGCAGTGCCCAATTTACCTCAGATTTTGCAATACTTAACTGAGATGCTTCACAAGGACCTGTCTTTTTCTTCTATAAAAATCCATGCCTCAGCCATTTCAGCTCATTACAACTCAGAACACCCCCCCCCCCACTTCTCTCATTCTCTTCTAAAGCAGTATCTCAGAGGGGCCAAAAACTTGAGACCACCCAGGAATGCTCCAACCCCTGCCTGGGACCTTAACTTTGTATTGGAGAAACTCACTCTACCTCCTTTCGAGCCAGCTGCTACTGCAGACTTAAATTTTTGTTCCTGGAAAACAGCCTTCCTTTTAGCAATCACTTCAGCTAGAATGATATCTGAATTACAGGCCCTTATGGCAGTGGAGCCTTTCATCATCTTTCATGCGGACAGGGTGTCACTCAGGACCAATCCATCATTCATGCCCAAGGTGGTATCCAGTGTGGTTCTTAATCAGTCCATTCATTTGCCAACTTTCTTTCCCAATCCACAGAACAAGGGGGAGTGGATTCTGCATTCATTGGATATACACAGACAACTTAGATTCTACTTGGACAGGACTAAATCTCAAAGAAAATCTGAACAACTGCTAGTGACATTTACTGCAGGGGCAGAGGGAAAGGCTATTTCAAAGCAAACCATTTCAAAATGGATAAGCCATTGTATTCATTTCTGCTATAAGCACCATGGAAAACCTATTCCCCAGGGGATCAGATCTCATTCTACCAGGGCTGCATCTACTTCAACAGCCTTTCTCAGAGGTGTTACTACCAGGGATACTCTAGAAGCTGCTACCTGGAGTTCAGTGCATACTTTCACCAAGCATTATCACTTACCAATTTTCTCTAAATCTAGAGCTGGCTTTGCCACTGCTGCTTTGCAGGGCCTTATACCTGGTCCTAGTGCTGTATAAATCCATCCTCCCAACCATAGCTTTGGGAATCTTCCCAAATGTAATGACTGCAACAGTGAACCACGATGAACATAGTACAGTTGTGTACACTTACCATAAATGTAGATGTTTGAGTGTATTCACTGTTGCAGTCCTGGTTACCCTCCCTCCAGCCCCCTGTTGTGTTCTCTTACTATACCTCTACTTTCTTTTACTATGCTTAAAAGCCTTTTTGGTGTATTTGCTTTTGTTTGGAGGTATATTTCTGTGTTGTTAATTTTATATATATATATATATATATATATATATATATATATATATATATATATATATATATATATATATATATATTTTGCTCCCCATTTGGGGGGCACCTGACATCTGGGTCAAGAAAAACTGATGTAATGGTGTCAGCAGCATGTTTTATACCCCTGATGACCTGACATCATGGAAGAAGGGACAGCAACCGACGCAGGACCCAAGACTTTTTTAATCAGGCCGACTGAGTCCAACCTGCCAGCAGATTACCCAAATGTAATGACTGCAACAGTGAATACACTCGAACATCTACATTTATGATAAGTGTACACAACTGTACTTTTTTATGTCTGATCCTAGCTAGAGGGGTTTGGGGGAGATGGTGACTTTGAAAGTGACTGCTTTGTGATCAGATATTACCCGGGAGGATGATACTATAGGGATGCTGCAGTGGTTACTCATGTTGGTTAATACCAAGTCCAAGATATTATCACCCCTTGTGGGGGTATCAACTAGCTGTTCCAAGGCATTTACATTGACAAAATCAAGGAATCTCTGGGCATTTGTGTTCTGGCATGAGTAGTTCTTCCAGTCTATGTTTGGGAAGTTAAAGTCACCCAGGATCAGGGTAAAGGGTTAAATCTTGATAGATTAGAACAGGTCCAAATAGGTGGATTGGGCATCTTGAGTCAGATTTGAGGGCTGGTAGCTAGATATGATTTGAATAGGCATATTGTCAATGGTTAACTGTACCTGGAGTGTCTCCTGTGCGTTATACTGTTTGACCAGCCTGGAGGTGTGTATGTCTTTAATGTATATTGAAACTCCACCTCCTTTGGCTTTACTGCCCACAGTTTGGAGTCTGAATGTATGATAGGATGAGTACCCAGGTAAGGCTGGGGTGTGCTCCACAGCTTTGAACCAGGTTTCTGTGACTGCACAGATGTCAGCATTTTCCAGGGTGAGGAATGCTTGCAATGAGTGCAGCTTCTTGTTTAAACTCCTAGCGTTTAGCAGCATGACCTTTAATTTGTGTTTTGTTTAAATTTTTACGTTGGTAGTTTTAACCTCATCACTTTTCCTAAAAAAGGCACTACAGGGGAGGCAAGAGACTTTGCCAGAAACCTGAAGCCCAATTGAGACAGATGCAGGCCATCTCTGGCAAAGCATCATGGTCTGTCAATCATATCTTCCCAGGCTGTCAGGTGTCTATTAAGTTACATTACACGCCATGTGTCTCCTTTAAAAATGCATGAAAAGGAAGAGAGGAGACATGAAAGTCTTGTTGAGCACTACATACATGTGTCTTGCCATACATTGCATGAGATGAAAGCATTGGGTCCAACCCTAACACTGAGTGATGAGGGAACATTTCTGAGCTGACAGGCACCAAACACAGCTGGTTATCTGCTCTCTTTCCATAAATAGCACACTTCTTTCACATCAGTGTGGCATGTGAGGTTCTGCATCACTGTTAAGTTTAATTCACGTGCACATATTGTCCAACCAGTGTACATTGTACATGTTATATCGATGGAGTATCATAAATAAGGTGCAGGTATTTAGTGATAAAGTGTAAGAACTCATCTGACCACTACCAGAGTGGTGTCACCTGCCCTCATATCTTTCTTAACAGGAGTTGACTTAGGTGAAATGGAAGCCTTTTAATATTATGACAGTACAAGTACAGCAGGGCACACGTTACAGTACAAGTACAGCAGGGCACACGTTACAGTACAAGTACAGCAGGGCACACGTTACAGTACAAGTACAGCAGGGCACACGTTACAGTACAAGTACAGCAGGGCACACGTTACAGTACAAGTACAGCAGGGCACACGTTTGTCAGATTTCTGAGACTGACACTCTGTCTAAGGATGTGCAACACACACACTGGGATTCATACATGCCATCCCCAGGGGTGTTTAACTTTGGATTCATTTCTCCAAGTCTTTTGGATTTCTAATACTATAATGTGAGTGGACCCCATTCCTAAGTTAATGTGTGATTAAAGTTTGTTTCATTAGTATGTTTTCCTTTGGACTGTTTGGGTAACCTGATGTGGAATGGGTGTGGGAAATACAGTAAAGTTTGTGAATGAAGTGGTCCAAAGCAAGCAAGCAAGGTATTGCATTTGCTCAGGCACTTTGAGGGTAGGCATGTTTGAAATTAATTTCATGAAGAATCTTCTTCCAGAGCACTTGTAGAAATGTCAGATTTGTACCTGTCTAAAGCCAAAAGCCATTTCAGCAGTGTTTAGTTTTTAGAGAGGGAGAACATGCTGTCATTAAGTTACTGGATTAAATTATAGGAGCAGCAAATGGTATGTAAGATGCGTGTTTCCATAAGTAAACTGAAGTGGAAATGGTTTCATGTCTTAGTATGACTACCATGGTAGTAACATAAAGTAGTATGCCAATCTCCAATGTGGTCAGTGATAAGTGGCTACTCAGTTTGTGCAGGTGTGGTGCTTTGCTTTGGTCTTTAAATTGTAAGTGTATTATTTTCTGAAAGCCTCCTGCTCATCATGTGTATGACATGATGGTTAGCTGAATGTTAAGGCACTGTTTATTTAATCTGCATTACTGATACACGTGGAAAGTAATGTCAGTGCTGTAATATGAAATGATTGTCATTCCCCATACAGCTGCTTGGATGAGTTACTCTCGTCACAGAAGAGTACTCTTGAGATGATAACACAACAGCTGGAGCACAACCATACCCAATTAAGGAGTATACACTACTGAGGCATTGATGTAGATATTGTCATGGTGGATGGCCAGTTGAGGAACTGCATGCATTTGTATCAAATGTTACCAAGCTGACATGAAGCATTGATGCATCACATTGAGTAATTCACCTGACAAAGATGCGGCCTCCACCTGCTGCTTGACACGAAACGCCACTTTACTGCATGTGTTTGCTCAGCAGAAATGTTGAAATCTGTACACAAGAAGAGCCAGTGATGTATAACAACTGACTGTCATTTATAATGTGTAATTGTCTTTTTCCTTACCTGTGGTAATTTATCTTGTTCCAAAAATATGGAGAGTCGTTTTAAAAGGTACTGTCACAGGATTGCAGAACCAGACAGTGAACCATTGCAGTAAACCGTGATTTGAAGAATAGTATGTTATTGCAATTTATGAGGAGAGACAAAATAACATTTCCCCTGACGTGTAGTACAGCATGCTGCAGGTTGTATGTTTGAAAGCAGGATGACTGTGATGCACAGAATTGCATTTAAATGATTCAGAATGAAAAACTGGTTGGTGATGAGATAATGGCAGATGTAAGCTGAGCAGCTTTGACATGGTGGTTGTGACATAGTATTTATTTTACTTTCTTGTTAATAAAGCTGCAACTTTTTGTTATGCTTGGCTCTAGAAATCAATACTGCTAAAGCTGAAAGAGTTGTGATCACCACAGCTGATCATAGGCATGGAGGTCACCATGGACTGCATCGACAGCAATGTAAGAAAGTATTGTATACTAATAGTGTTTCACACTTGGAAATGAAATGTTTACTTATTATGTTCTACATAACAAAGTTTTTTTACAGGTTATAGGCCAGCCATTATATAAAGGCATAAGTTTCAGGATGGAAGTTGTCCAACATGAAACTAAAAATCCTGATGCTGAGAGAGCTTGGTCCTTTGTGGAAATGGATAATGGACTAAGGTGTACTTCTACTATGAACATAAGACCCATACATACCACAGGAATGGAAATGGGATTGGTTTACAGCACCGTCTCAGTCGTCTGAAGGTGTGATAGTGCAGGCCAGAAGCAATCATTGAGTCAAGGAAGTCAAAGAAGTAAGATACATAATATGGCAGGTCTTGGCACACAGACCTGCATCACATAGGTTACCATGTATAATGTTGAGAAAATGTTCTCAGCATTGACGATGCAGCACCATGGTCTTCTGAGATATACTCCCTCCCCAACAAATCAAGTATTTAAGGACCACAAAAAGATATATTTGTGCATCTGGCCATTGAAACCACGGATCCAAAGACTCAGATGGGCATATTTTTATCACAGTTTGTGGAAGCTGACCTGCCTACATCCATGCTTGTTTGCTTCCTTGTGGCACAGCAGCCAACAACAGTGTGATAGATGAAGACATTCTAATGTCAGAAGGTAGTGATGTAAGTACAGACAATGAGGAATGCCTGGATGAGCTATTGAGAAAAAATGATATGTCCCCAATGCAAAGCTCCAGAGTGTGAAGATAACCATAAAAATTATGTGGAATTAATGTTTGCCTCCAAGAGAGCATGAATGGACATGAAATTGTAGGTAGACAAAGCAACCAGTTCTGGACTGGAACAAATGGCAGCAGAAAACCTATTGAGCGCAGTTGCTGTAATTTTCAGTGGAAGTACCTGTATGTATGTGTGTGTGTGTGTGTGTGTGTGTGTGTGTGTGTGTGTGTGTGTGTGTGTGTGTGTGTGTGTGTGTGTGTGTGTGTGTGTGTATTTATATTTATATATATATATATATATATATATATATATATATATATATATATATATGTATATATCAAGATTTTTTGGTTTATGTGGGACAAAAGTTTACCAGACAGATTGCTTTCTATGATATATAGTGAGAGTACCTATTTCCCATAGTGCAGAACACAATCAACACCAACTGCACCTGTTGTTACTGCTGGATGTTCAAGGAAAAGCAGTTGAGTTGGTGCGTGATGGTTAGTGTGACAGTCCCGGATATTCTGGTAAGTACTGCTGCTACAAATTGATGAGCATGGACTCTGGATATCTTTTAGATAGGTTTGTGGAGCATATTGGTGATGGAATTTAATCTCTAGCTTTGAAAAATAATGTATTCCTTAACTGCATGTAGAATTTGAAGTAGCTGAATGCTGGAATTAGTAATGTGACAAAAGACAGGTATTGTGGACTTGGAAGTATGGATTGAGAACCCATAAACTGACCATCGGTTTGATATGTGGCTTACCTCCAAAGATATTACTAAAAAATCAGTGATATGGCCAAAATGTAAGACATGGAACAACTCATGCCATGGTGTCATAGTGTTTCAAACCACTTATAGTCATGTTCTGAAATGTGTGATAGAGAAGTAGAACTGCTTTTTGAGAAATGAAAGTCCCTGACCCTTGATATTACTGAAACGCACAACTGGGAGTGTGTGAGCATAGGGAGAGGGGGTGGGAGTTCCATGCCCGTGAACATGACATTCCCATAGTGGACAACAAGCATAAGTAGAGTTGGAGTACATTGATGCAGCCCTTACTACAATGGCAGATATTGTGGTAGTCCCACCTTTAGTGAAGAATTTCAAAAACTTAAGTCAGTTCTGTCGCACAGACAGTTTAGATGTTTTTCATGCTTTGCTATGTAAATATTGTTCCAGATATATTTCATATAATGGAATGAATGTAAGGATGGTGCTCACCATTTTGGACCTTAGTGCTAATGTGAGTCATCACCAAGCAGTAGTATGATGCCTCAGAACTAAGTTTGCCACCAAGGGGGATGTGTGGTACCACCATGCATATCCAAAGGCAAAGAAAGACAGGATGGGCAAACTAATTTTTCAGGATCAAAAATATGAATACATATTTGACATGATTGCTGATGCAGTCCAGACAAAGTGTAGAAGTATTTCAGTACCTAGTATTGCCATACCATGTATTCCATAAACAAAAGCATTCCCAAGTGTAACAGACCAGATAGTATCACAAATTGATAAGTTGCCATAAAAAATGTTAGTTCATAGGTTCATAGGTGTATATATGGCTAGCCATGCAACTGAAATTTGATCCAGAAACTTGACTTACTTAGGGATCTGTTCAGCATGTATTCTCATGTTTGTGTGCAAACATTTGGCAAGGTAATAGTATTGCAGTCATTTATGAATAAATAGTGCATTGTTGTAATAATTGCAGTCATTTATGAATAAATAGTGCATTGTTGTAATATCATTGATGAGTAGAAGGCAACACTTGCAACAACTTTTAAATGGTCAACGTGGGTACGTGTTGTATCTTTGTGTGCATTACACTAATCTGTACATGTGGTTATAGCAAAATATGAATATAAACACAATGATAGAAAAGGGTGTGACAGTAATATAATGCACATCTAAACTACAAGCATACAGAATAACTATAGAGGGGTAAGGTAAACCGGACTGCTTACGTTGGAGTACATGTTACCAGTGCATAATTCATTCATTCAGAAAGCAAGAATGTGAAAGACCAACGTCATTCTGATCTCTTCCATCTAAGACCTTTTCTTTAGGTTCCATTCTGTCAAGGTACTGCTGTCCTACCCTGCTGGAAGTTTCACCTAGAACTTTTTGCACTGAAGTTGACTGAATAGCTTCAACAATTTTAGTGACAGCTAAACTGTATGACTTCTCATACAATGTTGTCTCTATTGGCTCATTGATCCAGAAACCACATACAAGGAAAACAAACAAGAATATGTGGACTAGTTGACTGTTTGGGTTATCACTAGGGGTTTAGATAATTTCCCTTTGCCATTACACTGCAGTACATTTGCATGATGGTGTAGGAGAACTATGTTAGAAAATGAAGACAATGCAATTATTTTGCATGAGACTGTAATGTACATCTGCATGTTTAAATGGATTTTAAATGTATTTATATACTGCAGTTAGGAGATAGGCTAATACTGCTACTAACAGACATCCTTGGATATGTCACTCAATGCATTGTATAATGAACAACATATGCTAATAATGAGCAAGGACTGTTTATGGAATATATTAGGTATACCATGCATAAAATTAATTCTGTCTAGTTACAAAGATATGTAGCAAGAGGAAGTAAAAATAATTGACCTCTGACCATTCTCCCTGCCTACGAATAGAGAGAGCAGATGACAATGACTTTGGATAGCCTTTTACGAAAAAGAGGTTAGGTTATAACATTTTGGTGTGTAATTAGTGTTTCAGCATTGCTCATTATTTATATTTTAGCTCACTATAAAACTAATAGGAATAGGCTGTAATTAATTTATTGTATATATTGCTTTGCTTTCTTGCTTTTAGATGAGAGCATGTGCTGCCTTGTCTCCTATAAAATCTAGTATCTAAGTGTTTTTGGTATTAGCTTTATGTTAATAAAATCTTGGTATCATTTTATCTAACAGTAACAAATACTCATATTTACTTCAATAGTATGCATATGTAGTCTGGCCTTTTAAGTGCATTTAACACTCTACCTTCCCTCAATCTCTACTTCCATTTACCTTTTTTCCTCCCACTCCATCCTGTCCTGAATGTCACTGTGGATTCACTATCCACCATCTATTCTGGTAGACATTTCCACAGGTCTGCAAACCCCTTTGTGAAAAATATCTTCTGGTAATCCAGGAAGTAGTTAGTTCTTGTGCTCTACTGTCAATGATCCTTCCTTCCTTCCTTCCTGCCCTGTCCTTCCTGTTCAGGATGCCCCCTTCACTTCTCCTCACATGATCTTGCACAACAGTATCATGTTTTCCCCGAGTCTTCTGGTCTTAAGTGAGAAGATCTCTAGCTCCTCTAACCTCTGGTCATAATCCTTTTCTTCCATCCTATAAATTGTATTGATGGCTTTGTTCTGGATTTCTCTAGCAACCTAGTGCTTTTTTTTTATATGGCCTTCAGCATCATGCAGTAGTGAAGGTGTGGGCTTTCATGCCCTGCAGATGGGAAGCATTACCTCTTTACTTCTGGAATCTAGCCTTTTGAGGATACATTCCAGAATGCTTTGTGCTGCTGCCAGTGACTTTTCACTTTTAGCCTGGTGGACCAATCCAAGTTTGATAAACAGCACATATCCTTTGCTGGCTATATTTGCCATTAGTCTCATTCCTCCTAGCTGATTCTTCACACCAAGGTTGTTGTAGCTTAGTTCAGTATTTTGTATTTGTTTTAGTTAATCTCAACTGCCACATTTCTGCTCATGTTTTCAGTCTTTTCAAAGTCTTACCTTGACTCTTCTCCCATCTTTTACTACTGCACAAATTTCTGTGTTATCCTCAAAGAGGTCGATCCTCTTCTGTTTTGCTTCAGTTTTGTTTGAGACAAACACATAAAAGAGAGTTCTGGGTCCATTCATTTTCTAATTATTGACATTTTCACTCTCACCACAGCCCTCTCTGTCCCATTATTCAAACTTGGTCCTATCCTCAAACCTTACAGTTTTCCTATTAGCCTTCTATTTGTGACTAAGTCAAAGACATTGATGAAGTCCAGGTTAGCTGTGTCTACTGGTACTCCCTTGGCAAGTTCACCTGTTACCCAGTTATAAACTTGGATTAAGTTTGACCGACAGCTCCTTCTGCTGGTTGCCATCCTGAAAATTCTTAACCAGTCAGAAATAGTGGCAACCTAGAAGAGAAGACAACATACAAGATTATTTCCGTGTCTTTCCCTTCCATGACTATTAAGCTAACAGACCTGTACTTTCCCAATTTTTTGTTCAGAAGGATATTGCACTTGCTGTCTTCCATTCCTCTGGCAATTCTACACTAGAACCTGATCTGTTGAAGATCTCAGGTAGGGGCCTGTCATCACATAGGGCAAACTTTTGTGGGCTGTAGAAAGTAACATTCTGGCCCTTGTGCTTTAAGAGCAACCAGATCCCTGTCTACCTACTCCTCCTCCTCTGTCCTGCTGTCTGTAAAGTCCACCCTCTACTTCTTATGTCCAGCATAACTCTTGCTTTCCACTTTCAAAATTAGAGCAAAGTTTTCCTACCTATGCCTCTTCCTAGTTTTCTGTAAGCCCCCTCCCATCATTACTCAGTCTGGCCAGTTCTGTTCCTTCCATCTCTCTTTCTACTCTGTACATAGAAACCCTTGCTTTCACTTCTTGAAACCTTATCATAAATCCCTTTCAGTGTTCATCTTTGTTGCCTTCGACATCTTTGTTGACTTTGTGCTAGCCTCCTTCACATCCCACCCCTCCTTTCCACTACATCTAGGCACTGCTTTTTGTTTTAATTGGTAGGTTCACATTCCTATGTAGCCACATTGTTTGTATTTATTTTTTTACCTGTTTCTCCTCACACTTTTACCCATGGCTCTGAGTATTCCATTCTTAACTCACTTCCAAAACTTATAGCGGTATGATTACTGCTTGCTAATGGTGTTAATGTTAAGGCACCATTACTGCTTGCTAATGGTGGCTTAACATGGATAATCATGACATTCTTTGCATTGGTTAGAATTATGTTCAGAATTCTGTCTTTTCTGGTACAGTCCTACACACTAACCACTTAGCTAAACACCTCACTCGGGTATCATTGAAAAGCTAACACAACTTGGTGTTAATCCCTATCTCATCAGATGGGTGGCCAACTGACTCACAGATAGGACCCACAAGGTCAAAATAGGTGCCGACACCTCTGACAGCAGACCTGTCACTAGTGGTGTTCCCAGGGATCTGTTCTGGGACCCCTGCTATTTGGCATCTACTTCTCAGAGGTCCAGGCAAAGACCAAGGTCCTGTGGCTGACCAAGTTTGCGGATGACTGTAAGTTGGGTGCTGTCATTGACTTTCCAAATGACATTAACATACTGCAAGAGGGTCTCACAGCTACAAATAACTGGTGCCAAAGCCATGACCTTAAGTTAAACACAAAAAAATTTATTATCATACCATTCAGCAAAAACATGGCCCCTACTGATTACTACATCAACGGCAACCCACTAAGCACACAACCCGTGGTGAGAGACCTGGGTACTCAGGGTGACATCAATCTCACATTCGGCCATCATGTGGCGGCAGTGGTCAGAAAAGCCTTTTATTTGGTTCATCTCATAAGTAAAGGGAATGCATCCAGGAAAAAAGGAGGTTATTACCTCTCTGTACTCCTCCCTCATTAGACCTAATGATTGAGTATAACACCCCGTTTGGTATGTACCTCTCCAAACACCTGCACCAACTGGAAAGGCCACAGAAATACCTCACAAAAAGAGACCATGGCCTCCAACACCTGTCTTATGTGGACAGGCTGAAATTACTATCACTTTACTCAGTATCATACAGATTGCTTAGAGGTGATCATTGTCTCGCCTACAAGGTAATATTGGAGCCTGCCCTACTAGAGATGCTCCATATCTGTAATTCTAACTTCTTGCGCATTACCCACTCGGTAGGTCTAAATCTAATATGCAACATCAACAAAAGCTGCTGGAGAGACAGGTTTGTCTTCCAGAGGCTGCCCCATCTCTGGAATAGACTTTCCACACATGTCAAACAGAGTACCTCTCTGACCCGCACAACCTTGATGAGTGGATGAGAAACCACAAATTTGTCCCAGGGGTTCCACCTCTGTCCCTCATTGACAGGGGTGACAGTTGCTGGCTGAGGTTTCTTTTTTGGGGATAAACTCTTGGCTAGTCTTGTTACGGCCCCAGGGCCATTAGCCTAGTAACCTCCCATGATCCTATGATCATGGTCAAGACCTTAATCAACTCCATCTGCCTTTCTACTCTGGATCTTAGAGTCTTCCAGTCTGCTTCAACTAGAGTCAAATTCCCCCATTAGTACAACTGCCTTCTCTCTAGTACTTGTCATTTGTCAGAAATCTTTGATTAGGTTCATGAGTTCATAAGTACTTACTAGCCAAGTGGTCCAAGAGACCACTGAGGAGCTTACCTCAATTTTCCAAGTGCCTCATAAACACTGTCTGGTTATTCATGGTCACACAGTAGACAAGTGAAGGCTCAGAAAAATCAAATCCTGTACCACAGGAAGCAGCTTTTTAAGAGCTAATAGTCTTAATCCTCTGCACAGAGTCAGACTACATTCTGTGATAACTGCCAGACTGGTTCCAGTCTTAGCTATTTATACATAAAATTGCATTGGGTGATCATCTTTCTGCTTCTCTAGAGTGTCTAATAGTAGGCAAGATTTTCGTGTAAGGGGCATTCTGAGTCAGGAATGCAGACCCCTTTTAGGACACTTATTTTATGCCAGAAAAGCTTACATCCTGTCTGTGTGAACCTTCAGAATTTGCTGACTTTAAACTTCTGTCCTGGAATATACTTTTCGTAATAACTATCACTCCTTCTAAGAAGATTTCAGAGCCAGGCTTTTCCAGTCAAACCTCCATGCGTGTTTTTTCTTAAGGAGATGAGTGAGTCTTTGGAGTAACTCATTCTTTATGGCCAACATATTTACAGAAGCTACTTTAAACCAAGCCTTCAGCTTACCAGCTTTCTTCCACGCCTACTCACATTAATATTAATACCATTAATGCCTCTTTCACTGCATGCATGTTCACATCCATTCCATTACCATTGTGGACAGAACTAAGTCTTGGTGAAAGCATGAACAATTTCGTGTGCCCTTTGTCAACACCTAGTCAGGTAAGAAAAGTATCAGGCATACAGTCTGTTTATTTATTTATTTCCATTTATTGAATGGAAAAGTCCATCTGACCTCAGAAGACTTCTTTTTGGCAGAAGCCTGGAGAAAAGCTCTATGTGTATGCCAGAAATGTTGCATTTAATAACATGACATTTTAAATAAACATGACAAGGGACAATATATAGTACATTTTATAACCAGGGTACACTCAAAAAACTTGTCATTATGGTGTTAACTCTGCACGTGTTTATTTTATTTACTATTTGATAACTGAGTTGTTAGGCTGGTCCAAGCACCCATTTCAGCCATAACCTGGATACAGAAATGCATGCAGTGCAGGAAGAGGAACATCAAATTACATAATAATGCAAAGAGTAATACAGTACAATGATGGAAGTATAGTGTGATGTTTAGACACATACAGTATGATATTTAAATGAGTACAGTGGGATATGTACGTGTACAGTGTGATATTTACATATGTACAGTGTGATATTTACACATGTATAGTGCAATATTTATGTATGTACAGTATATTTACACATGTATAGTGCAATATTTGCATATGTACAGTGTGATAGTTACACGTGTATAGTGCAATATTTACATATGTACAGTGTAATATTTACACACGTATAGTGCAATATTTACATATGTACAGTGTATTTACACATGTATAGTGCAATATATATGTATGTACAGTGTGATATTTACACACATAGCGTGATATTTACATATGTACAGTGTGATATTTACACATGTAGAGTGCAATAACGAGATATGTACAGTATGATATTTACACACATTGTTGTAGTTGTGTCTTTTGGTTTTTCCCGGTTAGGGGTCGCCACAGCGGAACTCCGGTCAGCTAATGATTGGTAATTGATTTTTATGTGCCGAGTTACCAGCCCTGATGCACAACCTTCAACGAAGGTACGCCCATTCATGCATGTCTCCATGCAGAAGACGCTCTAGCTGAGAATCGAACCGGACAGCGTCTTACTGTGAGGCGACAACTCTACCACAGCACCACCACCGTGGATGATATTTATATTTGCACAGGTATAGTGCAATATTTACATAGGTACAGTATGATATTTACACACGTATAGTGCAATATTTACATATGTACAGTGTGATATTTACACACAGATAGTGTGATATTTACATAGGTTCATAGGTGTATAGTAAGCTAATGGTTCTGTTGCCTTTACAAGCCTAGCCCCAAAAAATTGCCCAGGCACGGTGCCACCCAATGTTAGTTCAGAGTGCCCCTATCCAGCAAGGGAACTGGAATGATCCCTGGAGTGAACTTTCTGTTACCCATCCACTCATCAAGATTTCTCTTGAAGAGGGCCAGCGAGGTGATCTGCTTGATATGAATGGGAAGCTTATTCCAGAGTATGGGCAGTCTTTGGGACATGAACCTGTCCCTCCAGCATGTTTTGTTAATTGTGGTAATGAGGTTGTGATCTCTGGAGCGTGTGGCGCGGGGGAGGGGGGGTTGGGATTTCTTTAGGTGTAGCATTTCAAGTAGGGCTGGGTTGGACATGGCTTTGTACAATGTGATATTTACATGGGTATAGTGTGATATTTATACATGTATAGTACGTTATTTACATATGTACAGTGTGATATTTGCACGCATATAGTGCAATATTTACATATGTACAGTGTGATATTTACATACATATAGTGCAATATTTACGTATGTCTGTGTGATACGTACACACATATAGTGTAATATTTACATATGTACAGTGTGATATTTACATGGGTACAGTGTGATATTTACATGTGAGGCTGCCTCCCAGTAAGAGGCTTTCTGGTTTGGTTCTTGATTGGGGTACCTTCTGTGTGGAGTCTGCATGTCCTCCCTCTGTGAAGATCTTCTCAGGCCTGCTCCAGTTTCCTCCCACACTCCAAAGGCATTCAGTAGGTACACCGGGGACTCTAAATTGTCTATAGGTGTAAGTGCTTGTGTGTGATATAGAAGAAAGGCATGGCTTTCTGTATAAAAAGAGAATTCATTTTACAAACTACATTGCAACTGCTGTTTGTTGGGGTTGTTCTAGGAATTATCTGTAACTCTCTCTCTGTCTCTCTCTCTCTCTCACTCTCTCTCTCGAGAGACAGACACAGAAAGAGAGGAAGGCTTTAAATCTAAACAATGAATACAATTTATAAAACATTAAGCAACATATATCATTTATCTCAGTAGTAAAACATCAAAGAGGTACTGCATGGCTGCTAAGAGCAGTAGTGCATTGGCATTGCAGTTTTATAACTAACCATTTGTATTTAGTGCAGTGTGTGTGTGTGTGTGTGTGTGTGTGTGTGTGTGTGTGTGTATATATATATATATATATGTATATATATATATATATATATATATACATATATATATATACACACACACATACACACAGTTTCATATACAGATTACATATGTACAATATTATATACATTAATGCACACATATTCACAATGTCATGCAGATTTTGGATACAGTTGTAAACAGGTAGGTGTGTCTGTGTGTCTATATGTATATATATATATATATATATATATATATATATATATATACATATACATATATACAGTATTATATATAAATTACATATGAAAAATATATATATTAATGCACACATATTTGCAATTTCATACAGATTTTGTATACTTTACAGATGGTAAGAAGAAAAGATGATAGTTTTAAGTTAATGACTGAAAATTGCTAGCTTAAAGCTTACAACTTTAAGTGCTCTCCACAAGCTAGAATGTTTACATTTAAAAGTGCAACCCAAAAATGTAGGAGAGCATTAGAGTTATTGATTAGACAATATTATAGGATGTTCTTCATGTTTCACTGTTGCAGTCATAACTGTAGGGTGCTCCTGCCGGCAGGCAGCCCGAGGTCGGCCAGAATCCCAAAGTCCGGGTCCGGCGTCGGCTGTATAAGCTAGTACCCTGACGTCAGTACGCTTTGGTACATAGCCCTCAGCCAACGCCATCTTCTCCAGTCTTTCTTGCCGTGCGGTGGAAAGCAGCTCGCAAGTCGTTGGTTGGCGATTTTCGAACAGCGTATTTGGTTGTTGTCGGTCCGAAGTTCTTACTTCTCTTCTCAAAGCTAAGTACCCCGTTGGGGAATCTTTTTCTTGTTCCTCCGATGTCAGAAAAAGTTAATAATTGTATAGCGTGTGGGAAACAAATACCTCATAAAGATTTCCACTCTTACTGTCTACCTTGCTTAGGCCCTGACCACGACGTTTCTTGTTGTCGGTTCTGTGCCAGGTTCAACTCTCTTACTATCAAGCGCAGGTACGATTGGGCTTTAAATTATTTTGGCAGACGCTTCAATTATAGAATGTCGTCGGACACTACCGGAGTCCAAAAGAAGCGCAAAGACAAAGACAGGCCGCCGAGGTCCAAACAGGACTCGTTGCAGCTGGAGCCAGCGTCCGGTTCGGCTGTCGTCAGTGAGGTGCTTTTGCAGCCCCTGTCGTCCGCCACTTCTGAACCGATGGCCGATACGGACTCCCATGGGGAGCCATCAAGGCCCACTATTTTAACTTCTGCAGGACCTTCGGACGTCGCTCCTTCAGATGGGTCCGGAACCGCTGTGCAGGTACCGGCTTCTGAGGGGGTTTTCAGGCCTACTCACATCACTATTTCAAAGGCAAAGGCAAAGACAAAGACTCCTGTTAAGTCTAAAGTTCCAGCTCAAGCTGCTTCTGAATCCACTCCCAAGACACAAAAGCAGTTATTGAGGATGGCTGAAGATTTGCTTACAATGATTAGGGGTTCTCACCCCCCTCCTGAGAAAAGGCCTTGACAGGATGTTACTCTGGATTCCTCTGACCAGGCTTTTGTATCTTCTGTTTCTTCCTCAGATCAGGACTATTCCTTTCCCCCTTATGAGGATTCGGATGCTGAGGACTCTTTACCCTCTGCCTCTCCACCTGAGGATTTTTCTTTTGGGGAAACCTTGCATGAGATGAGGGAACATTTTCATTGGGAAGGACAGGAATATTCTGCTTCCAAGAAGAGGCTTAGAGAATTTCTTCTTCTTCCTCAGCATAGGCCTTTAGCTATCCCTCCTGTTTTGGACATTGTAGATGATGCTTTTTCTGAGGCTAATTTGAACCCTGATTCCATGCCTCCTGCTCCTTCTAAGCCTGATAGATTTTATAGGGTTCCTGACTCTCATTTATTTTTATTTAAAAACCCTTCTGCGGATCCTGAAACTATTTCTTAGGGCTCTAAGGCTGCTAAGGTTGCTACTTCTAAAAATCCTATTCCCTCTGAGAAGGATTCTCGTGCTTTGGACAGGTGGGGAAAAAAGGTATATACTTCTGCTACCCTGTCTGTAAGGGCTTTAAATTGCCAGTTTCATATGTTTAAATATCAGCAATTTCTTTTGTCTGTTTTAAAGCAAAAGCTTGCTTCCCTTCCTGCTTGTGCAGAGGATAAGGAACTTCAGGATGTTTTGCATGCTACTGAACAGGTTAACAAGCATAGCTTACATTGTGGTTTTGATGCTTTGGATGCTTCTTGCAGGGCTGCTGCCTCTGGTACTGTTATTAGGAGACATGCCTGGCTTCGTGAACAAAGTTTGCCTGAACAGGTTAAGGCTAAGTTATTAGATGCCCCTGTTCAACAAGATGTTCTTTTTGGATCTAAGGCTGAGGAAGTTATTAAAAAGATGGAGGAAAAGGCAAAGTCTATGCAGACTGTAAAAGATTTCTTGCAAGTTCAGCCTCCTAGATTTTCCAGGAATTGGCCCTCTAAAATTGGTCCTTTCCCACGCCTGACAGGCCTCAAAGGGGAAGATATAGGCGCTCCAGAGGTCGTGGTCAAGGCCAGGCCTCTTACAGATCTAGACAATGGACTGCTTCTTCACCTAGAAGGGGAGAAGACAGATCCCAATCTCAAAGAAAGCAAACTCAATGACTCTCTCGGTTGGGCTTCAGGACCCCTTCACCTGGACGCCCCTCTCGGAGGAAAACTGTCTCTTTTTTACAGAAATTGGACTCATATTACCCAGGACAGATGGGTATTGGACGTGATTTTAAAAGGTTACAAATTCCACTTTCACACTTTGCCAAGGACTCACAGTTGGCCAGATCTGCCAAAACTTCAATGGTCAGAGGCCTTAACTCAAGTGGATGATCTTCTGGCCATGAGAGCCATAGAGCCTGTTCCACTCTCGGAAATGGGAAAAGGGTTTTATTCAAGACTGTTTCTGGTTCCCAGAAAACAAAACTCTTGGAGACCTATTCTGGACCTTTCTGTGTTAAACACCTTTTTGGAAATTCCAAAGTTCAAGATGCTTACTCTGCAACAGCTAATTCCAATGCTCTCTCAGGACGCCTGGATGGTGACATTGGACTTAAAGGAAGCCTATTTACATATTCCCATCAGACAAGAACGCAGGAAATTCCTCAGGTTCAAGGCAGGTTCGAGGCACTTTCAATTCTCTGTTCTGCCCTTTGGTTTATCTACTGCCCAGAGTCTTCACCAAGTGCCTGGCACCAGTAGTGGCTTACTGCAGACTTCAGGGGATCCAGATTTACCCCTATTTGGACGACTGCCTTATTCAGGCAGACAGCAAAGATCTTCTGCTTCAACATCTGGACTTTGTTCAACGTCTTCTCCTCCTACTGGGATTCTCAGTGAACATAAAAAAGTCACATTTGATCCCTTCTCAACAAATGGTATTCTTGGGAGCCCTCTTAAATACAACCTTACAAAGGGCCTTCCTCACTCCAGAAAAACAAATTCAGCTGGCTTCTACTTTCAACACCTTGGCAACTCTATCTCAGCTCACTGCAAGGAAATTCCTGCAGGCTCTGGGCTACATGGCTTCCTGCATTCTGTTGATTCCAAACGCAAGGCTTTACATGAGAAAGCTTCAATGGTATCTGAAAAGTGTATGGTCACAGCATTACCACGATCTGGATATTCTGATTCCTCTGATCCCCTGCCTTCAGAAGGAGTTCCTCTGGTGGTCCAGGGCATGCACTTCAAACGAAGGAAAACCTTTTCGTCTTCCTCAACCTACTCAAATCCTAACCACGGACGCTTCGGATTATGCTTGGGGAGCACACTTTCTAGACAATTGCCAGCAGGGAACCTGGACAAAGGACCATCTTCACTGGCACATCAATCTGAAGGAAATGTTGGCAGTTCAAAACGCCCTTCTAGCCTTCAAGAACCTTCTACAACCAGGCCCTCTGCTAATTCGCACAGACAACACCACGGTCATGTGGTACATCAACAAGCAGGGGGGTTCTCATTCATACCCCCTTTGCAGACTAGCTATGGGTTTATGGGACACAGCTCTAAATTTGAATCTACATCTCCAGGCTCAATTCATTCCAGGGAAACAGAATCTCTTAGCAGACAGCCTGAGCAGAAACATTTCAGATCCTCACGAATGGATGCTAGACACCAACTTGTTCAACAGGATTACTGCAGTTTGGGGATGTCCCCAGATAGATCTGTTTGCATCCCATCTCAATCATCAGCTGCCTCGCTTTTGCACCAGGTCCTTCCACAAAACAGCTTGGAGAGTGGATGCCCTGTCCTTCAGCTGGAGAAGCCTTTCAGCATATGCCTTCCCTCCTCTTCCTCTACTACCTCGGGTATTACTGAAAATAAAACAGGACAAGCCCAAGTTCCTCATCTTGATTGCTCCAAATTGGCCTCGACAGTTTTGGTATCCAACTTTAAAGCTCCTGTTCTCGGGCCTCCTTGATTCTCCCACTGAACCCTTCGCTTCTGTCCCAGCATCAGGGTCAGTTACTACATTCCAATCTCAAGACCCTTTGCCTGGCAGCTTGGCTCTTCAAAGGAATTTGATTCCCTCTAGTCTTCCCAAACAAGTTTTGGATGTTCTTTTGGAAGCTAGACGGCCTAGCACTAGGAAATCCTATGCCTCTAAATGGAAGAGGTTTTCTATTTGGACGCAGGACCGAGGTTCTGATCCTCAGGTACCTGATCTCTCTTCTATTTTGCTTTACCTTTCGGAACTTTTATCTAAAGGACTTTCCTTTTCTTCCATTAAGATTCATGCTTATGCTATCTCTGCACATTTCAGTTCTGATCCTCCTGTTTTTTCTCATCCTTTGGTGAAGCAGTTCTTGAGAGGGGCTAAAAATTTGCGGCCTCCAAGGACCCCTCCTGTCCCTGCCTGGGATCTTAATTATGTTTTAGAAAAACTTACTTTGCCTCCTTTTGAGCCTGTTGCATCTTCAGATATTAAGTTTCTATCCTGGAAGACTGTTCTTTTGTTAGCATTGACCTCTGCCAGAAGGGTCTCAGAGTTGCAAGCTCTCATGGCTGTGGAACCATACCTTATTTTCCATCAGGACAGAGTATCCTTGAGGACCAATCCTACTTTCATGCCTAAAGTGATTTCGAAAGTGGCTTTAAATCAGACAATTCACCTTCCTACTTTCTTTCCAAATCCTCAAAATAAAGGGGAAAGGATTTTGCATTCATTAGATGTGCACAGACAGTTACGATTTTACCTGGACAAGACTAAAGATTTCAGAAAGTCTAACCAATTGTTTGTTTCCTTTGCCTCCAGTTCTCTTGGAAAACCTATTTCTAAACAAACTATTTCCAAATGGATTGCTTATGGAATCAGATTTTGTTACACTCATCATGGGAAACAGTTTCCAGGTACCATTAGAAGTCACTCTACTAGAGCAGCTGCCACTTCTACAGCTTTCCTCAGAGGAGTCCCTACCAAGGATATCTTGGAAGCTGCCACTTGGAGTTCTGTGCATACTTTTTCCAAGCACTACAATCTCCCCTTGTTTTCTAAGTCCAGGGCAGACTTTGCCTCTGCTGTCTTGCAGGGTATTCTTGCCTCCCCTTCTTCTTTCTAAAGCCTCCTCCCCTTTTACACTGCTTTGGGATTCCACCCTACAGTTATGACTGCAACAGTGAAATACGAAGAACATAGTACAGTTGTGTACACCTACCATAAATGTAGATGTTCGAGTGTATTCACTGTTGCAGTCGGGGTTTCCCTCCCTCCTATCCCCTCTTTTCCTTTTTTGTGGTGTATTTGTGTTTCCTTGTTGGATTCCTTTTTGGTTTGTTGGGGACTTCTGACATCTAGGGCAAGAAAGGCTGGAGAAGATGGCGTCGGCTGAGGGCTATGTACCAAAGCGTACTGACGTCAGGGTACTAGCTTATACAGCCGACGCCGGACCCAGACTTTGGGATTCTGGCCGACCTCGGGCTGCCTGCCGGCAGGAGCACCCTACAGTTATGACTGCAACAGTGAAGACACTCGAACATCTACATTTATGGCAGGTGTACACAACTGTACTTTCATATGTAGGTAGTAGGCTATCTGCCCAAGGGTATTTATAAGCCTAGCCGGAATGTGCTGGCTTTCACCACCTCATTAGATTAATTCCCTGAGCCTCTGTCCAGCAGAGCCATTGAAGTGATCCCCGGGGTAAACTTTCTGTTTCCCATCCACTCGTCCAGGTTTCTCTTGAAGAGGGTTAGCGAGGAGCTCATAGGTTAGTACTAAGCTAACTGCCCTTCCGAGCCATTTTAAGCCTAGCCAATTATCCCTTGTGAGACTCAAACCATGCGCCTTGTGTTTGTAAGGCAAACACCTTAATCATTAGGCCACCCTCCCAACTTATAGGTTCATAGCTCTGCCTAATGTAGATTGGAATCTTGTTCCAGAGCATGGGAAATCTCTGGGACAGGAATCTATCCCTCCAGCATGTCCTACTTATTGTTGTGGTGAGGTTTAGATCCCTAGAGTGTGTGGCTCGAGGGGATATGGTCTTCTTTAGGTGGAGCATGTCCATCAATTCTGGGTTGGACATGGCCTAGTATGTCAGGCAGAGATCACCTCTGAGCAGGCGGTATGCAACCGAGTACAGGTGTAGTTTCTTCAGTCGAGCTGCATAGGGCATCTGTTTGAGGCCAGTGATCCTCTTGGTAAGGTACTTCTGTGGTCTTTCCAGCTGTTGCAGGTGTCTTGTAAGGTATATCCCAAATGGGGCGTTGTACTCTATGATGGGTCTGATGAGTGATGCGTAGAGTAGGCACAATGACCTCTTCTGATCTGGATACAAACCCTTTTGTGATTAGGTGGGCCACATAGAAGGATTTTCTAACTACTTTGGCAATGTGATTATCAAAGGAGAGGTTACTATCTACTTGGGTCCCCAGATCCCTTATTACGTCTTCCGTATTTAGGGGCTACCACCTATGTGGTAATTTGTGGGTACTTTGTTTTTTCCAAAGGGGATGACTATGCCCTTTTTGGCATTTAGCTTGAGGCCATGGTTTTGACACCAGGTATCTGTCTCAGTGAGACCCTTTTGGAGGATATCTGTGTCCGCCTGAGAGTAAATTATATCCCCTAGTTTGCAGTCATCTGTGAACCTGGTCAGTGATAGTCCTTCTGTGCTTGCCTGTACCACTGAGAAGTATATGCCAAACAGGAAGGGTCCTAGGACTGAGCCCTAGGGAATGCCACTTGTAACCGGTTTAGAGTCAGACCTAGCTCCCGCAACTCTTACCATGTGGATTCTGTCCATGAGCCACTTGGCAACCCATCTCGTGACGTAGGGGTTTATGTTCAGGCTGGTGAGCTTGTCTATAATACCTGAATGTGGAATGGTGTTGAAGGCCTTTGCGAGGTCTAGGTAGGCTGTGTGGACCACCTTTCCCTAGTCTATATCCTTGTTAACTGTCTCAAAGAAGTCCACCATGTTTAGGAGGCATGATCTGCCCTTAACAAAGCCGAACTGAGTAGGGTCCAGTGTTTGGAGGTTCCCAATGTCTCTGTTTATGAGATCCATGGTGATGAGCTCCATAGTCTTGCAGACCAAGCTAGTCAGGCTTATAGGGCGATAGTTCCCGGGGTCTGTTGTGGCTCCACCTTTGTGAAGTGGGACAACCATTGCTGTGTGCCACTCTATGGGCACGTAGCTTGTGGAGAGGCTGAGCTTGAACAGTGTGTTTAGGTGAGGGGTCAGTTCATTTTTGAGCTTGTGTAGGACGCAGCCTGGAACACCGTCTGGTCCCATTGATGCTGTGTTTTTGGCTTTGGAGAGGGCTATTTTAACCTGAGTGTCTGTGATTTCAGGGGCACTATATTCTTTTGAAATGGTTATGGGCCCTTTTGGGGGTGAGAGGAGGGTGAAGTTTGCACTGAACCTGTCTGCCAGGATGTTGGCGATATCGGTCGGTTCAGTGTATTTTGTGCCATTCTGCACTAACTCCGAGCAGATCTGAGAATTGCCATTAGATTCTTGACATAGCTAAAAAATGCCTTGTGGTTATCTTTGGAGTCCTTGGCAATTTTTCTTTTGAAGCTAGCCTTGGATGATTTTATGAAGGATCGTAGTTTCTTGCTGATACTGATCAAGGATGTCTTCCCTTTTTGGGATTTTACTCTTTTCTGTACTAGTTTCCTCCTTCTGTTGTATAGCTTGTTTATGGCAGGGGTCCACTAGACTGGTTTCCTTTTCTTGGAGGAGTGAGTCTTGGTTTTGCTTGGGATAGCACGATCCATGCATTCTTGTAGGTGCCCGTAGAGTGCATTAATAAAGGATTTTGCAGCTTGGTCAGCGTTATATTTTGGCATGGGGGGCTTTGAAACTTTCCACCTCGGTCTTAAGTAATGTGAAGTTTGCTTTTGAAAAGTTTTTCACGGTGGTTTCTTTGACCGAGGATGGGGGCGGAATGTGGATATCCAGAGTGATCAGTTTATGGTCAGATCTAACTAGCAAGGGGTTGACCTCCGGTGTAGAACACCGGTCGCCAATGTTGGTGATGACCAGGTCCAATATGTTGCCACCTCTGGTGGGGGTGTTGACCAGCTGATCCACGGCATTTGAGTTTATAAATTCTAGGAAATGTTGGGCAACGGAGTTAGTACTTGAGTAGTTCTCCCAGTTAATGTTTGGGTAATTGAAATCACCCAAAATCAGGGTGTTTGTAGGACCTTTATGTTTCCCAGTGTTTCTAGAAATGTGGAATGGGGGTCCTGGGACATGATGGATGATCTGTAGCAAGCTACAATTTGAATTGCAGTTTTGCCTGTTGTTAGTTGCACGTGGATGATCTCTGAAGCATCATGCTGTGCCACTAACCTGGAGGTGTGGGTATCCTTGATGAATATGGATACGCCTCCACCTTTTGTATTTCGGTCTGGGTTTTGTGGCCAAAATGTATGGTGTGAGTTATAGCCTGGTAGTGCTGGGGTGCTCTCTGGAGCCTTAAACCAGGTTTCTGTTACTGCACATATATTGATTTTCTTCATACTGAAGAGTGCCTTGAGTGCATGCATTCTTTCTGGCATTGTGTAGCATTACCCTCAGTTTTTTGTTACTTGTGCTAATTATGATGGTGGGTTTGTCTTTTGAGTCTTGCCTAAAAAAGGCACTATGGGGGTGGCAAGAGCCTTGGCCAGTATTCAAAAGCCTAAGGGTGACAGGTGCAAGCCATCTCTAGCAAAGCAGCATGGCTTGTTGAGCATGTCATCCCAGGCTGACAGACACTGGATCCTCTTTGAATGACACCAGAAGCTTAGCCAATTGCTGAAATTGATAATTTTTTTCTTTATACCATGGTATCATTTTTGGTGAGGGCAGGATGCTACTCAGGGTCAGGGTCACACCGGCCTGGGCTCAGAGAGCTCTTCCATGTCTCTTTTCATGTAGTCCAGGGAGATATGGCTCAGGTCATTCACACCAACATGGACAATGACAGAGTCGTATTTGTACTTGTTCTAGAGTGACCCGAGTGCTTTTGTTATGTGGTGGATCCTGGCACCCGACAGACAGCTAACAGTAACCTTCTCCTTGTTCAGCCTATTGAGTGGGACGTCAGTGTGCCTGACTATAGAGTCACCTATTACTAGTGTGCTGGGTATGTTATTTTGCCTCAAGGGCTGTGATTGCATGGCACACTGATTTTTGTGAAGTATGTGTTTCATGGTTTGCGTTCTGGGGTGGAGGTTGCTTGGATGTCTGCTTTGGAGGTCCCTGGTGCTTTTGCAGATTTTTATTTAGAGCCTCCGAGTATGTTTTCTTGTATTTATGTGTGTTTTTTGCTGGTGCTGGTTTCATAGGTCTGTGTGAGACTGGTGGTGTGATGCAAGTAATTCCCTTCTCTTCTTTACTGTCTGGTCCAGTCTTGGGTTGAGAGAGCTTAGCCTCCATTTTGGCTGTATAATTGCATCTCTTGCATGTATTAGTGTTTGTTGGTAGGAGGACAGGGTTGTCTGTGTACATGAGGCAGTTGTAACATTGCCTCAAAATGCCCAGATTCACCAGTTGGACCGGAGAGTACACCTGAAACTGCCCTTTGGACATGCCTGGATAGGTACAGGGAAGTGTTTTACTGATTGGCTGGTAAGGTCGAATAGAGAGCCTTCTCCTTCTCTACAGTATAGGGGGTCTAGTGTTAAGGTTTATTAGTGCTTGCTATGAGTTGTGAGCAAGTGTCGGGCTGAGAAGTGAATAGTTTGAGTGCTTAAGTTGAAGGTTTGTCTAGTTCCAAGGGAAAAATTGAAGAGTAGACCTTGTGGAGCCAGGAATAGTTATACCCTAGCTAATCGGCACTGCCCATCTTGCAAAACTGCACAAATGCGGGTTTTATAGCAGGGAAATGAAAGAGATAGAAATTAGCCCAAAATGGCCAATAAACTACTAATTTCTGGGCTGAAACCACTCCTCCAGGGACAGATAGGCTGCTCAAAGCTCCCCTCTCTCACAGGTGAACAGAGAAACTTCCTTCTATCCAAGTAAGCTATGGGCAAACACAAAAACTTGTAACACAGCCTTGAATTCAGCACTAACCTGAAAACTGGACTATACTCTAGCTTAGAAAGGTGGGAAAACAAGTATTTTTTTTGTTTTTTGTTTTATAGCAGAGTTATTCAACTCTTAATTCATAAGCTGCTCCAGGAGAATGCTACTATATATATATATATATATATATATATATATATATATATATATATATATGTATGTATATATATATATATATATATATATATATATTTATGTTAGTTTAGTAGAAAATGAGCTTGCAATGGGTTCTGATCCAATCTCAGGAGCAATGGAATTCCTTAATTTTGTTATGGCATTAGGTAAAGGGGGTTCCCCATGGTGATTGTGGTTTAACTTAAATTACCTGATTTAAATTAAGGGAACTAAAAGATGTTTTGAGTATGTGCCTTTCAGTGAGAGTTTTGATAGCAATATATTTGTTTAGTTTACTTAGACTATTGTGAATTAAGTTGGAGTACTTTAGGAAATATTTCATTATTAACCAGGTTTACATTTTGGTGCAGATTTAGAAAATGTGTTGTAATCTTGTTGTAAGTGTTGTAAACAGTGTTCCAGTATATTGATACAAACCAAAGAAACATACAGGAGGCTTAAGAGTAGTAAGGTTCTAGTAGTTGTTATCTTTGCCTGGTCTGTTAAGTAAGATTTTACTTTTTTATAGCATTCTGAGTTTATTTGTTTTGGCGATGGTATGTTCAATACTGGAGCAAATTTCAGGGTTTGATTTATGATTACCGTTAATAATTTGGTGTCGGATAGTTTTTGAATTGTGATTTTTGTTGTGATGTTATTTTTAAAATCTGAACTTTCCTTTTGTGAAGATTCTAGGATAAAAGAAGTAATTCATTTTAGTTGAATTGAGTTGCAAATAAGATTCTGTTATGCACTTTTTAATGGTGTGCAACAAATGTTGAATATTTTGTTTAATTTCTTGTTTTAAGTCAGCATATAATGCTTGTGTAATCTGAGTATTGAGATACAGAATGTTTTGTTATTATTTGTGTATACCACTGATAGATATGTTGAACAATATAGGACTAGAATTGATCCTTGAAGAACACATACAGGTATTGATGGATAAGTGGAATAAATATTTTGCCAATAAATGCTTTGAGCTCTATCAGTAACATAGCTTGTAGATAGATGTATTATATTTTTACTTACAACAAGATTTTAATATCTGTGACAGGATGCCAGTGGGTCTATAGTTTGATAATTCTCATGATACATTCATGCAGTTAAATTATATACATTTTTGGAACTGACAGGTATTCAGTTTTGCATCATTCTATTAATGTTTTTTGGGGTAGGGTAAGCAATTGCTTTGTCAGCTACACCTAGGAGTTCTCCTTGTAGAAATATCATATACTAAGTAAATATTTTTTATTTTTTGTAATACCTTCATAACTGTGGGTTATTGACATGGTTTCCAGGTTGAATGAATCACTTGTGCGTGAGTTAGGAGCACATGAAGCATGATTAATATTCTGATTTGTTATTCAGATGGCTTTTGGTATAAAATGAGAATTCATTTTACAAATGAGATTGTAACTAGTGTAGCTGAGTACTGGATTTGGTTGGAGTTTGTTACCACCTTTCAGCAAATTGGTAATTTATTTCTACACCTGCTGTTTGGGATTTGGTTTATATGAAAACTCTATATAGGGAAAGTAAGTTTCCTTATCTTTTCTTATAGTAATTTTTGTTGATTTTTTATCATTGTTATAATTATAACAATTGTTGTAGTGCTGATGGAAATTAATCTTTTTCCCCTTTGTTTCCAATTATTGTCTCCCACGTGTCATCTTTATTTTGTGTCTGCAGTTAACCATGGTGCTAGTTTATGTCACCATCTTTTTCTTTATTCAGGAACTATTGAATTGAGAAGATAAGAATGTTTGCTTAAAGTAGCTGACAGCATCACCTAGCAGAATATATTTTACTGAGGTCCAGCTGCATTCTTTCAGTAGTGAATTAAATAAGTGCTTGTGAAAGTTTTTCCTTGATCTAACAAAAGAATATGTTATTTTGTTGCATCGTTTTGTTGCTTTCCAGATCATATAATCTAGATTGTGATCACGCATTGTGTTGGGAAGTAAGCCTGTTTCAATGATATTTTTAGGATTGTTTGTCAATATCCATTCCAGTGTACTTTGTCTCACTGAAATGTTGCCAAGATTTGTAGGCTGTAGTATTGCTCTTGCTAGTTAACTGCATTGCCTTTTACTATGATAGATATGTGAGAGCTCTACCTAAAAGAGATAGGACTCTTTCCACCAAAGCAGTCGGCAGTTCAACATTTTTTTGTAAGTCCACTTTGGGTGAGAACTCTCAGTAGCAACCTAATCTTTTCTCAAAAGTTTTGCAAGAGACTATAAACTAGATTTTATCTCCAGGACCAGGCTTTCTTTTAGAACCACCATTGTCAGAGGCATATTCCCATAAGAGTTGTCATTCAGAAAGACTAGTTAGAGACTCTGTCCAAGAGGGTAGCAAAGACCTGTTCTTATCATAAATGACAGTAATGAGAATTTATCGTAACAACAGATTGAAAAGACTGTATTTGAAACCACAACATCTTTCTAGTTCCATCTTTCTTTTCTATCTTCCTTGCCTTTTTTATTTCTCTCGCATTTGGCTTCAGCTTTCCACTTGGCATAGAGCAGAAAAGAAGTGGTGTTGTGTTGCATGATGGGAAGTCAGCTTAGAAAAACATTATTTGCCAGGCAATCCAAATAGCTGCTGCATATGTTCTAGGGCTTCCTGAAGATATGCCTCCTTCTTATAGATAAGTTGTTATAATAAGTAGACCTAACTTTTATTTCCTTGCCATAACATGTCTAGAAATACCATGAAGACACTTTTGCAACAGCAAAATAGAAAAAAAGGAAATGCACTAAAAGTTGAAAAAAATACTTATTTTCTTTCATAGTTGAAATAAAAAGATTTGTCAGCAGTATGTACAACACCAAGGCTGTGAACATAGAAATGGCTGTGCATGTCCGACTACTGCAGTAATAGGATGCAGATTGTTATGGTTTATAATCAGGGCAAATTGCTTCTGTCAATCGATGTATTTGAGTGTTGCCACAATATTGCTTGAATGACACACAGGAATATGTTACATTGTCTAGAATTTTTACATAATGTTCTGGGAAACTTTACCTAAATCACATTCTGCTTGTCCAAGATAGTGGCAGATTACTGCCAGTGAACAAAACACTCCATTCCATTTTGATTACCTTGTTACTGCTTACCTGAATCTTTAACTTTCTGATTCACTAGTTTGCTGACTGGTGTAGTTTTGTGAAGATTTGCTTTACTGGACTGCATTATTGCTGTAGTGGTTGCCATGCTGTTTTGCTGCCGCTTTGTGAGGTTACACTGGTTGCCTCCTTGGTACCATTTGGGCTTGGCAATTTATAGTCTTCAGTCTGTCTGTAACTATTTCCTTCAGAGAGATGTGGGGTAGCTCACATTCCAGTCTTGTGGGGATTGTGAATAATCATGGTGATGTCCTTCATGGATGCATCTGCAGTCATAACAAGTGGGTTGTCCTGTCGTCAGGCAGCCCTGCAGTCGGCCGGATTCCAAAGTCCGGGTCCGGCTTCGGCTGATGTCGCACTCCACCCGACGTCATCTCTGTTGGTCTTCGGGTATAAAAGCATCAGCCGACGCCATTTTCCCCAGTCTTTCTTGCCGCGTGGCTCAAGCAGAAGCTGTTCGCAAGTGCCGGTCGGTCGGATCCAGAGATTACTTCTACCGAATACTACTTGAAGACTTCTAAAGCTAAGTACCCGTTGGGGACTCTTTCTTGCCTCAGCCGATGTCAGAAAAAGTTAACAATTGTTTAACCTGTGGGAAACAAATACCTCATAAAGATTTCTGCCTTGTTTAGGCCCAGCCCACGACGTAGCAGCCTGTTCGGCCTGTGCCTCCTTCAACCGACGAACGCTTAGGCGCCGGTCGGAGTTTGCAGAACAGTTTTTCGGTACTGATTTTGCGTACATTATGCCGCCGGATCCTCCGACTACCCAATCTTCCAAAACGCAAAGATAAAGACCGACACTCGCGGTCCGCGGTTTCGGCGAAACCACGGTAAAGCAAACATGAGTGTCTCGGTTTCGCCGAAACCGAGAAAACTGATCAAAGTACAGCTGAACCTATTCTTACAACTGAGGCCCCTGCTACAACTCTTGAATCGACCTCAGAAATTTTACCCACTACGGTGGTTGACTTATCAGACACCATCCCCTTGGATGTCTCTACCCCAGCACGTGGTGCTGCTAGGCCTCCAGCAGCCATGTCCATTAAGGCCTTCGCCAGGGCTAAAGCAGCCAAGACTACTAAATCAGTGCCTGTTAAACCCCCACATCCAGGCCCTCTTCTAGTTCTCAAATGCTTTCTTTGGCAGAAGATTTAATTTCTTTAATTAGAGGATCTCAATCTCACCCAGACAGGGCCTCTCAGCCCCAGAGAAGAGACCTAGGGCAGAGCCCCCTGAGCCAGTGTCTTCTGATGATTCTGCTGATGAATCAGACATTACTGACCAGCCAGAGGCTCCCTTCTCCAATTTTGAAGATTCTGATGCTGAAGAATCCATTCCAGCTGCTTCCCCACCAGAAGAATTCTCCTTTGGGGAAACCTTGCATGCCATGCGAGAACAGTTCCAATAGCAGCAACAGGATTTTTCAGACTCCAGAAAAAGACTTAGGACCTTTCTGCACCTCCCACAGCACAGGCCCTTAGCTATACCTCCTGTTCTCTCTGTGGTGGATGATGCTTTCAATGATGTTTGCTCCGCTCCAGATTCTTTACACCCAGCCCCTGCCAAACCAGACAGATTTTACAGGGTGCCAGATACTCATCACCACCTTTACAAGGCCCCACTTGCAGACCCAGAAACTATATCCCAGGGTCCCAAGGCAGTAGCCGTGACCACAGCTAAAACCCTATTCCTTCTGAAAGGGAAGCAAGGTCATTAGACAGATGGGGTAAAAGGTCTACACTTCAGCTACTCTCTCAGCTAGAGCTTTAAACTGTCAGTTTCACATGATACAATACCAAGAGTTTATGCTTGATCAGTTAACTAAAAAACTAACCACTGATGAATCTCTTGATAAGAAATATGTATTAGAGATGGTAAATAACATACAACAGGTTAGCAACCATTCCTTAAAATGTGGCTATGATGCACTGGAGGCTTCATTTAGATCAGCCATGACAGGCACAGTGATAAGAAGGCATGCATGGCTAAAGGAACAAGCTTTACCGGATCATGTTAAAGCTAAGTTGCTAGATGCTCCTATGGACAAGACAAGTTTGTTTGGTACACCTGCCCAGCAGGTTATGAAGAAAATGGAAGAAAAGGCAAAATCTGTTCAAACTGTTAAAGATTTCTTGCAGGTTCAACCCCCAAGGTTTAGCAGGAACTGGCCTGCCAAAAATTGGTCCTTTCCTGACTCCACAAAATTTCAAAGGGGCAGGAATAGACGTTCCAGAGGCAGAAACCAATCCAGAGGAGGTGCCTACAGAGGACGACAGTGGCAAGGTAACAACAGAGGCACAGACGCAGCCACTGCCACTACATCAGCACAACCACAGTGACTTAATCCTAACTCCGCCAGCAGGGAACAAATAGCAGCTCCTCTAGGCGGAAAGTTAACCTTATTTTCAAAGAACTGGCACTACATAACAAAAGACAAGTGGATTTTACAAACCATAGATCAAGGTTACCGGTTTCACTTCCACACTTTACCAGTCAAAAGAGGAATGCCAAATCTACCTCCAAATCAAAAAACAGAGGCTCTACGCCAGATAATGGAGTTAGCAAACATGAGAGCTGTGGAAAGAGTGCCAACAGCAGAACAAGGAAAGGGGTTCTATTCCAGACTATTCCTAGTTCCAAGAAAGGAAAAAGTTGGAGACCAATTCTCGACCTGTCCACCTTAAATACATACATCATTGTCCCAAAATTCAAAATGCTGACCCTACAGCAACTTCTTCCCATGCTGGGCAAGGAGTCTTGGCTGGTAACTCTAGATCTCAAGGAGGCATACCTGCACGTCCCCATTCGACCAATCTGCAGAAGATACCTCAGATTTCTTGCAGGATCAGAGCACTATCAATTCTCAGCATTGCCCTTTGGCTTATCTACTGCCCAGAGTATTCACAAAATGCCTGGCATCAGTAATCGCCCATTGCAGACTACAGGAATTCAGATTTACACATACCTGGACGACTGCCTACTACAAGGGGACAACAAAAGCAAGCTGACAACAGATTTACAAAGGGTCATTTACTTGCTACAAGGACTGGGATACACAGTCAATTTACAAAAGTCAAGGCTGATACCATCCCAAACAAGGACATTCTTGGGCGCGGAATTGGACACAGTACAACAAATGGCATTCCTGACTACAGAAAAACAAAAGAACTTCCTCTTTACTTCTTGGCACTAACAAAACTGAACGAGTTAACAGCAAGAAAATTTCTGCAGGCCTTGGGCTTCATGGCATCATGCATAATCTTGGTCCCATTTGCCAGACTACATATGAGGAAACTACAGTGGTACCTAAAGAATTTATGGTCCCAACACAGACACAGTCTAGAAACAGAAATCCCACTAATTCCATGCTTAAAACAGGAGTTCCTATGGTGGGCTCAGGCATGCCAGTCAAACCCAGGCCTACCCTTTCGCAGATGTCAACCAAGCCAGACCATCACAACAGACGCTTCAGACCTAGGATGGGGGGGCCCACATGCTGGACAAATGCGTGCAAGGATTGTGGACACAGGATCAACTTCACCTGCACATCAATCTAAAAGAAATGCTGGCAGTAAAACTGGCAATCCAAAAGTTCAAACCATTCCTCAAAGAGGGCCAGTTGATGATAAGGACAGACAACACCACAGTCATGTGGTACATCAACAAACAAGGAGGCACTCATTCATACCCCCTATGCAGAATGACCTTGGAGCTGTGGACCCTGGCACTCAGCTACAACATTCAGTTACAGGCAATGTTTGTACCGGGAAAGACAATACTCTAGCAGACATATTAAGCAGAACCACTTCGGATGCCCACGAATGGAAGCTGCACCGGACATCTTCAAGACCATCTCAAAGAAATGGGGAATGCCACAGATAGACCTATTCGCATCACCTCTCAATCACCAGCTCAAAAATTCTGCACAAGGACATTCCACCCACTAGCATGGAAAGTGGACTCACTCTCCTTCAACTGGAAAGGCCTAACAGCATATGCATTCCCACCTCTTCCTTTGATACACAAGGTACTACTAAAAATCAAGGAAGAACGTCCAAGGATAATCCTGATAGCCCCAAACTGGCCAAGACAACACTGGTACCCACTACTGAAGAGCATGTCTCGAACAATATGTGGCCAATACCCTGATGCCTTTGATGTTAACTCAGAACAACTACAGCATCATACATCCAAACCTAAAACGCTGCAACTGACTGCATGGAACATCACATAGCAGCAGCTAATCCAGAACTTTCCCAAAGAGTTAAAGACATTATTCTTGAAGCACGCAGACCTTCAACAAGAAGGAACTATGCTGGAAAATGGAAAAGGTTTGTCATTTGGAGTACCGAAGAGGAAAAGATGTGTCAAACATAGATATGCCTAACATTCTGGAGTATCTGGCCGAACTTCTTCATTCAGGCCTGTCCTACTCCTCCATCAAGATACATGCATCAGCTATTTCAGCAGAATACAGCTTTGATCCACCTGTTTTTCGCACCCTTTGCTCAGGCAGTTCCTCAGAGGAATCAAGAATGTAAAACCTCCAAGGAAACCACCATTACCAGCCTGGGATTTAAACTTTGTGCTAGAAAAGTTGACACTATCACCCTTTGAACCAGCAGCAACAGCAGACCTACAACACCTGTCATGGAAAACTGCCTTCCTACTGGCAATTACTTCAGCAAGGAGGGTTTCAGAACTACAGGCCTTAATGGCAGTGCAACCCTTCCTAATCTTCCACCAAGATAGAGTGTCCATGAGAACTAATCCTACATTTATGCCCAAGGTGGTATCCAGAGTATCTTTAAACCAGGCAATCCACCTACCTACCTTCTTTCCCAACCCACAAAACAGAGGGGAAAGAATACTGCATACCTTGGATGTACATAGACAGCTACGCTACTACTTGGACAGAACAAAAAAATAGCAGAAAGACTGACCAACTTTTTGTAGCCTATGCAACAGGAAGGGAAGGAAAAGCTATTTCCAAACAGACAATCTCCAAATGGATAGGAAATTGCATACGATACTGTTACTCCTTCCATGGAAAACCAATTCCACAGAACATAAGACCTCATTCTACAAGGGCAACAGCCACTACCACAGCCTTCTTACGAGGAGTGGCAACCAAAGACATTATTGAGGCGGCTACTTGGACCTCCGTGCATACATTTGCCAAGCATTATAATTTGCCTCTATATTCCAGATCCCAAGCAGGGTTTGCCACTGCTGTACTGCAAGGGATCCTAAACACACCATAATCTACTTTTATCCTCCTCCCTAGTTGGCTATGGTATTCTACCCACTTGTTATGACTGCAGATGCATCCATGAAGGACATAGTACAGTTTTGTACCTACCATAAATGTAGATGTCCGAACTGGATAGCATCTGCAGTCAGGATTACCCTCCCTCCTTCCCTCTGTGGTACTCCTAGGGTGTTTACCCTCCTAATAGCTAGCTGTTGGGGAGTCTTTATGGTGTATTTGTTTGTATATATGTACATATATGCTTATTGTTGTGTTTACCTCTATCTATTTGGAAACATTGGCATCTATCCAAATTTTAGCCTGCAAGAGGGCTACTGGCATCTGGGGCAAGAAACACTGAGGAAAATGGCGTCGGCTGATGCTTTTATACCCGAAGACCAACAGAGATGACGTCGGGTGGAGTGCGACATCAGCCGAAGCCGGACCCGGACTTTGGAATCCGGCCGACTGCAGGGCTGCCTGACGACAGGACAACCCACTTGTTATGACTGCAGATGCTATCCAGTTCGGACATCTACATTTATGGTAGGTACAAAACTGTACTTTATAGCTGTACACTTGCTGATTCAAAGTGCTCTGGCATGTGAGGTTGACATGAACTGACTGCAAAATTTCACATTTCAGAATCAAGCTATGTCATTGCTTATTTCAGGACAATGTTGGATAGACTAGTGTTTGGGTGCCTTTTCTTTGAACTTTAATAGCTAGCTACAATGAGTTAAGACGATTTAAATTGCTTTCATTTTTGTTGAAGTTTGGATGTTTTAAATTGGTTTGAATTTTTGGAAAGATACTACAGTGAGCTTTCAGTTGATAAACTGGTCATTTATTTTCTATTGTGCTGTATTTCAAGCTGTCAGCTGCATTCATCTGACCTTTTCAACAGTGTCAAGAAACCTCTGGAGAATTATATGCAGTAGTTATTTTCAGTCTTTATTAGTTATTTTCATTCTTTATATTGTTACTTTAATAAGCAGTGCACTTCATAACATATCATTATTGGAATATTTCAAAATCTGGGTGATTTTCATTATTGTATTACATAGTCCTTTTTCTGTTGCAAAGTGCTTGGAAAAGCACTACAATGAAAAACTGTAGTGCACAAATGCTGGATGTTTAGAGTCTGTATATTTGCAAAGAACAAATTAACTTGAGTCTTCAGGTAAACTTCCCACTGATATTTCCTAAAAAAAGGGATCTTGGCATACTATTGTAATTACTACATTTTCTAGAAAAATAAGGCAAGAAGAGTTACAACTAATACAACTATGTCAAAATATTTATTATTGCATTATTGGATAAAGTCCTATGAAACCGGAGGGATGGTTGCCTTGGTATTAATCCTTGTTTTTAAAATATCCTGTTACTGTAGGCTCCAGATGGTCCTCATAACACAAACATCTGTTAAGGAAATTTTGCTCAAGGCTATTTCTAAATCAAAGCACCTATGGGGATAAAGCAGAGCTGTAAGGAAATAAATCAACAAGTACCGGAAATGAAACAATGAAACCAGCTTCAGTAATTAGTATATCTATATATCTATATATAATATATATATATATATATATATATATATATATATATATATATATATATATATATATATATATATATATATATATATATATATATATATATATACACACACGTTTGTATGTGTGTGTGTGTGTGTGTATATACTTATAATAATCATCTATGCCTGGTCTTAGACCCTGTTAATGAGATGTGTATCATCTAGGGTCATGTTCTTATGCATTTGGTGATGAGATGTATGCCAGCTAGGGAAATGTTCTCCATCTTACTTTGTAATATTACACCTGCTATGAATGCCAGTTACATTACATAAGCTATGTGTATCACTTCAGTAGTGTCTAAGAAATGGCCATATATAACTTCCATTGTCAAAAGACATAAATCATGGCGAACTTGATATCCACTCTGTAATCGCAGTAATTGTCATTTGCAATAGAATATTCTGAACAGATGCACGGAGTTCAATTTCCAAATGCATAGTAAATGACGGAGCTGATAAGAAAGTGTTTTTGTACTCAAAGATGCTTCTCTTCTTTCCTTCTACTGTTCCTCCATTTTAATCTGCTTTTTTCTTTTTTTTTTTCTTCTTCCTGGATTAATGACACTAGCTTGTCACCCTGAATCCTTTCTAGCTCATGAGCTGCTTTTCTTCTCCTTTCTTGGTGTCCATAAATCATGTGACATTATCAGCCTTACTGTTAGACACCGGTGATACATACAGGAATTATATCCAAGAATATGTTATAGATCTGAAAAGAAGCAGCAACAACCATTAAGGAGAATAGAGCTTTCCATATGTAAGGTACCTTTTTTTAACAAATTGGATGAAACATAGCAGTGTATGTCTACCACAGGAAGTGAGATGATACTGCAAGCTAATGATATGAGTGTTTCCTGGCTTTCTTAAGTAAGGCACCAGGTATTATTTCTCCCAAATTAAAATGCAGTAAATACCTTGTTACACAGTGTGGTCTCTGCATTCATAACTGAGGGTTAGTGGCAGCGAAGTCAGGCTTATGCTTATATACCCACACAGTTGTCTAGCACTGATTGACTGTTCACATTTAGACCAGAATGATTTAGGAACACATCTTATAGGGTGTTACTTTATATATATATATATATATATATATATATATATATATATATATATATATACATACGGTTCCCATTCAGAAGCCTGAAACATCATAAGCCTGAAAATCAAAATCCTGAAAGCCCAAAAGCCTGAAACTCAAAATCCTGAAAACACAAATAATGCTAATATGTCACTATAAAGACACTAATATCTACCATCTGACCCTGACCCTAACCCTAACCCTAAGGTCCGTCACTATCGCACACTCACCTGACCAGCGCCCTAACCCTAACTCACTTAAACCGCCACTAACCCCAATATTTGTCACTATTGCATACATGCCTAACCTGCGCCCTAACCCTAACTCACTTAAACCACCCCTAACCCTAACATAAAACCAACCGCACACTTGCCTGACCCCAACGCATGACCTAACACCACAGGGCTAACAATAGCAAAGCCACAATGACATCAGTATGTCTATTTTGTGTTTTCAGGATTTTGGGCTTTCAGGATTTTGGGCTTTCAGGATTTTGAGTTTTCAGGATTCTGAATTTTCAGGCTTTTGGTTTCAGGATTTTGATTTTCAGGCTTATGATGTTTCAGGCTTCTGAATGGGAACCACGCATACACATTTACATATATAAAACAGGAAGTTTGTTGTACATCTACTAAGATTAAAATATTCCTTCTTATTTTAGACAGTTTTATGACAACACAGTTTGCACTTTAGAAGTTGGTTGTAACCTGGTAGTTATAAGAAAGAGCTGCAAAAATACTGCATTGTGTAGAACTAGGCTTGCTTCAGTTCACCCATTGTGGATTTGATGATGAACAAAGGGCATGGATGAACATCTGATAATGTCCAAAGAGTGTGAAAAAATATCTAGAGATTGTATCAGATATGTTTTTATCATACCCTTTATCTCTGGTGTACTGGTAGGATAATAACAAATGTATGCATGTATTCATACATGCAGATGTTCGTAGTTAATAAAACTGCACACCACTGTCTTGCTTTCTGATAAAGATCTCCCCATGTACAGACACATGTGGGTCAGCCTATATGTACAGGTCCTGCCCAGTGCTACACCTACCTATTCACATTATTCTTACTTCTTGTATACCCCTCCTGTGCTGTCCTGACAGAGACATACAGCTGATTCTTACACTGGCGATGGACTGAATAACTGGTACCATAATTTTGTACTGCCGTCCAAAACATCACAAAATAAAGACACAGGTGGAGAGAAAGGACATTAGGAAGATGGCCATGGCACTATAACAGGAAGAGTAGTGAAGTTAAATACCCACATATCTTGGTTCATGTTGTAGGTAGTGAGGTAAGGGTAGAAAAAGAAGCATAATATATATTTATTTGTAGGTTGATTTGGGAGGAAGTGAACTGGGAAAGTTATTCATTTGCAGGTGGATACCCTTCGCTTGATCTTTTTAGTATATGCAATGCTACAAAACGAGCTATAGCATGCAATGAACATTTACCTTATAAAATATGTTTAATTATTCTTTGTATGGGCTTTGTGGCTAACATCACAGATCATACTTGGAAGCAGTCTTACAGTGTATTTCATTATTTTCCCCATGGCCTGTTAGTTGTTAGCAACAGGGCCAAGTCAAGCAATATCATTAAGGATATCGCAAGTCTTTCATCATCCATGGCATCCTCACTTGATGATGGCATAAACCATTTTCCTGTATATCATCTAAATGGCATGATGGCTCATAACACACAGGACAGATAATTCAAGGAAGCATTAACCACAATGCGTCTGACCTTGTATGTCACTTCTGGGATTGTACCTTTGCATTGTGTGTATCTCTGCATGACATTGTAGCTGAACACAAAAATGTGACCTATCGAAACTTCCTCCATGCAGTATTTGCTCTATTAAAACTAAATAATATGTATACTAGCAGTACAAATTATTTTATTTTAATACAGCGTCATTCTTTAGGCATTTTACAGTAATATTTGTAAGTGTTGAGCCTTACAGGGAAGAGTGATACGGTACCACTGTCAGTATTCTTTGTGTGCATACATGCAGATTTAATGCAGTAACTGTTTGTGCAGTTCAATATCATGTTTTACAGTTCTTATCGCCGTTGTAATCTATGGTGGGACTGAGGTACCCTTAGTAATCCTGCCCCTAACACCGAGTTTCAAGTCACTTGAAAATTAAATGTGCTATCCAAACAAAAGTGTGGTGCACTTCTCAACCTCTTTATTTCAGGTGGTTTCTTGTAAACCCTGTATAAAAGTTATAGCACTGCATCATAATCCTCACGCTTGCAATCTTCTTGATTTTAAATGACTCATTTTTCTTAAGTGAGTCAGTTAAGGCTCTTAAAGTGTAGGATATCTGCTGTCCAACAGACTGTATTCTTTCAGGACTACCTAATAGTTCAATTACAGATTCTAAATATAAGAATAAGAATAAAAAAATGTAATATGTTTGTAAATTGATTAGAGCTGGACAGTTTTCCAAAACAAAAACAAACAGTAAGAATCACAATGTTTAATAATAAACTTCTTATGGTTTTCAAAATGAGATGAGATGTTTGAGCTCTAAATGAAGTGGAAATTTCTGAGAAATTCCAGTAATTGTAAGAAAAATTCCATTTTGTAGATTACTTGAGAATAACTAGCAATACTGATAATTCTCACAGCATTTTGAAGGCTGTTCTGAAAAATGCATCGATACAATAAGGATTCACAACTAAAGGATGGGAAATAAATCAATGTATGGGGTAACAGAGCTGTTTTTTTGTTACCCCACATAGCAGTAACAGCAGATTTATTAAGGATATTCTAACAAGATACTGGAAGGTGTTTGAATACTTGGGAATGCCACTTGATGTTATTGGAACAGGACCCACGGTTACATATAGTAGAAAACCTAAAATTAAAAATATATTGGAACAGCCAGTCAATATGCTGATGAATTGACATATTAAAACCTTTAAATGTGGGTCCTGTAAACAATGTCAGTTTATTAGTTCCAAGGGTATTAGGGATACATGAGTATACATCAAAATGGGTTAAACCTGGAAAGTGCAGTAGTACAGTACTTCTACCAGTGTGGTCTATTTAGTTATATATGCATGCAGTGCATTTTACATTGGCAAAACTAAAAATGCTTTGCGTAAGTGTATTTAGCAGCATATTTATAGTACTGGTAAAGTTAATTCTAAAAATACATTGGCTAAACATGCTGGTATATGTTTGGGTTTTAAAAAAATAATTTTGTCTGTGCTGGACAAAATGGAAAACCCAACCAAAGGTGGGTACTGGAGGTCTTTGTTAGGTCACAAGGCAACATTGTGGTGACTGAGAACTAATGTATCCATAGCAACAGGCTTAAATGAAACAGTTTATCTAACTTATTAAAGTTAAGAGCAAATAAAGTATAACCATAAAATTCTTTACAGGTTTTGTAAACAATAGGATATGTTTTTAAGAATACATTTGTTATTGTGGCTACACAATATTATGAGATTAGGATTTGCAGGTTATTTTAATTTATTTGTTTAGCATTTGTTTACTGGGATGACTAGCATACCCCTTTTCAGCAAAGGTCTGGCGAGAAAAGCTCCACACACAGATACAATTTAGAAATTTACAACTTTTAGTAGATTTGTATGTGAATATCAAGATCAAGCTATAAGCAGGTTGCATTTGATACAACACGGGGGTATTAATAGGGGAGAAGAAAATCAACAATTTCATCTGCATTAAATGCAGTGATGGATTTAAAACATTGCATACAGAGATTTTTCTAAAGTCTATTTAGAGAGGGTGATGTAGGAAAGATAGTTTTATTAGAATGAATATCATTAAAGACAGATGGAAAAACTTATGACAGTATGTACAGAGGTTATGTATAAGAACAATAATTGGTTATTAGGGATGTGTTATGGAGCATCAGAGCACTAAAGAAAAAGAGGAAAAGATAAAAGATGGAAGGAAGGTATGGGGTGGGTGAAGAGAAAGACATGTTGTATGTGTGTGTGTGTGTGTTTAACATACCTCTCAATTGTCCAGATGTAGCATCATAGTTTTAGTCTATTTCTCATAAAATTTGTGGTTTTGTGGCAAATCACAGAGGACTGAAGTCACTAAATAATGATATATATATATGAGTTTCAGACTTCATATCCTTCAGAAAATGCATGTTAACACAAATCCTGTTATTCTAGCAATTTTCTAAGTTAAAAAGATCAATACTTAAAATCTGTCCCTATTTTTCGGCCATTGCATCCACATTATTTTGTGCTTTGTCTAGATTTCTTGCACTAAGAGGTTGAAAGGTATACATACCTCTCAACTGTCCAGATTTTGCCTCATAGTTTTGGCCTATTCCACATAAAATTTGTGGTTTTCTGGCAAATCACTGAGGATTGAAATCACTGTATGTTTTAGCCTTCATTTTCTTCAGAAAATATATGCTAAGACAAATGCTGTTATTCTACCAACTTTCTAAGTCTATAAGAGCAATATTTATAATCTGTCCCTGTTTGGGGGCCTTTGCCCCCCCCCACCATTATTTTAGGCTTTTGTCAGACTTCTTGTGGTAAGAGGTTGAGAGGTATGGAGGCATGGTATGTAATGCCCTAGTTGCTGATTATTTGGTGCATTTTAAGGGGGGGATATGGATTCTGCATTCCTGAGTGTGCCCTCCTTTGTATAAAATGCCTAGTAACTACGAACTTGTTGTCGGTTTCTGAGTCATTCCATATTGCAATATTATTAGCTTACCAATTTTTTTTCTTTAATGTAATGTAGGCAATTAATTCTTCAAGGGCAGCAAGCAATGAATTTGTAGATGAAACACTGAAATGTTAAGTTGTTTGCCAGAAACAGCCTCTACATTAGTTACAAATCTGTTTAATGTAGACTTATTTGGATGAATTGTACTTCTACAGAGATTGTGCTTATTGATTGATACTGGTGGATTGTAATGACAGAAGTCTGAGTGGCCTTTTATGATTAAAATGTTCTGAAATTTGTAGTTTTGTCAGTATTAGGTCATGCATTTTGTTTCATTGCTTACTGGAAAAATGTTCAAAACTAGTTATTTGAAACACTATAAGGGGGATAGGGGTTCTACACTCTTGAGTATGTCCTCCTTTGTATGAGATGCTTAGTAGCTATGAACTTGTCAGTTTGCTAGTCATTTCCTAATGCAATATTACCAGATAACCATTTTTTAATATAATCTAGGCAATTAATTCTTCAAGGGCAGCAGGCACTAAAGTTGTGGATGAAACACTAAAGTGTAAAGTTGTTTGCCAGTAGCAACCTCTTCATTAGTTATAGGTCTGTTTACTGTGGAATTATTCAGATGACTTTTACTTCTGCAGAGATTGTGCATGTTGAGTGATATTGGTGGATTGTAATGACAGAAGTTTGAGTGGCCTTTTATGATTAAAATGTTCTGAAATTGGCAGTTTTGCCATTATTGGGAAATTAATTTTGTTCATTGCCTATTAAAAGAATGTTTAAAACTAGAAATTTAAAACACATTCTAATAGGTGGTGCTGTATTATACAAGGAATATAATTTAATACAAGCAGGAAAGTGAATCAAAGAACAAATACATGTATACATGGGCTTAAAAATGTGTGCAAGGAGTCTATGTTTTGAAAACAGCAGAAAAGTAAACTTAATCCTCCACTAGCCAGATGCATTTTCTATGAATGTGGGTTTTCATTCCATTTCAATGAATGTGAGTTTCAAGGGCAGAGAAGTTTACTGCTCATGCTAAGTCTGTTTTCATTGCAAAACTGTTTTGTTTAGCAAATGGCTATCTGTATTTGTGCTATTTTATTTCAATATATGTAATCATTGTAAAAGTAAATAAGAAAACAGTATGCACACAGATAGGTTTGAACAGTGTTTATGGTTACCGTGAGAATTAGCCAAGTAATGGAACACTGGAATGGCTGGGGAGGGGGCTTCTGCTGGGGGGTAGGAGTTGCTGTAGGAGGGGATACTCTGGGGGGCCCGATCTATTACCTTGCCTAGGGCCCTATTTATCCATGATCCGGCTCTGGTATTTAAAGAAGGAAATATGTATGCAAAGGTAGTTGCTTAACTCATTTGCGCCAAGAGCCGTTAGTCAGTTTGCATAACAGCTTAGTTATGGACTTCCTTTAATTCAGAAAATGTATAATAATTCACATTCTCTTATTTTCTCATTACTAATTTTTTTTCTGGATTTGTCCCTTATTCTGTTAAGATTTGTCCCCGATTCTTTGAGAACTACAAATGGACTGTTTAGCATACTTACATTGTTAAAAAGTAACACAAATTTAATACTGTGCTGATTGACAACTAGTTTTCTTCAAGGTTGTTCCTCCAATGCTGAAATATTGTATCTGTAAATGCGTATTTTGTACCTCCCTAAAAAAAAGTGCCCCTTTCCTTTGTATAGTATTGTGTCCCCAAGGCTTAAGCTACCGTACACAGGGAGGAGAGAGGTTGCTATTCTACTTTCAAGGAGCTGTAAGGTTCACTCACCTACTCCAAAGTAAATTAAACTGTTTAGACTAACTTAAGCAACCCTTTGAAACAAGGCACATGGGCTACTATTTTCTGAGGACATGATATTTATAATAAAATATGTGTGAAGGAGCAACCGATAAAGCAGGTTTATAGGTTCATAGGTTCATACTAGGCTATCTGCCCTAGGGCATTTATAAGCCTAGCCAGAGTGTGTTTGGCTTTCGCCACCCATTTTAAATTAATTTTGCTATGCCCTTTTTCGAGGTTAGTATACTGTGCCTCTGTCTAACAGTGACACAGAAGTGATACCCGGGGTAAACCTACGATCTCCCATCCACTCATCAAGATTCCTCCTGAAGAGCATTAATGAGGGACTCTGCCTAACCTGGACTGGGATTTTATTCCAGAGTGAAGGGAGCCTCTGGGTTATGAATCTGTCCCTCCAGCATGTCCTATTTATTTCAGTGCTGAGGTTCAAGTCTCTCGAGCGCGTAGCTCGATGGGATTTGGATTTTCTGAGGTGTGGCATGTCCATTAATTCCGTCAAAGGAAAATTCCATCTTCACTTGCAGTTTCACTATATTACAAGATATCTTTTCTTCTTATGCATTTAAATAATTGAAGGAAATGACTGGACTGACTTTCTCGGGGAGTGTTCTACTTGTGGGTACGGCTCAAATAGGAGTGTTTCATGAGTATGGTGTGGGTGGGGCTTAAGGGGCACTACTTCACCTAGGGCACAATTTCAGCTAAGGCTGGCCCTGTGTGTGGGCATGGGTTTATAACAGAGTTTGACTCCAGGAGGTGAGAAAGCACATTGGTTGAAGTAGTTTGAAAAGAAGACACACTAGGAGTAGCTCATCTCTGTAGCAGACTGGTACCCCTTTGGCTTAGGAGAAGGTGGTACAGTGTAGTTCCTGGTGGGGACATATATCTATCTATATTTAAATATCTATATCTGTAGCTATTTAGACATAGATATCTGTATAAAGATGTGTATATGTGTGTTTGTGTGCTTGTATGTTTGTATATCCGTGTATATATATATATATATAATGTGTTTTTTCCCAAAGAATAACTATTGCATGTTATTTTGGGATATGTTAAGATGTTCAGCGACTGTTGGAAAGCCAATTTTTTAGTTTTAGAAGAACATCACTACTTTTGTCTCTTGGTGCCTAGTCTATATATGCAGAACTCTTACTATTCCTGAGCCACTGGTTTACTTGTACATATTCTGTTGCCAAAAGTATGACAAATTTGTTACAGAAAATAAGCTTCATACCATATGGTAATATTATTCACTTTGCAATGAATACATATTTACACTGGACTCCCAGAATAGTCCTTAAAAATGAAATGTTTGTACTGTTCGCACCGCAGTATCGCAATGACGTCAGTGGTGTGTGTGTGTGTGTGTGTGTTTGCTTATTTATCTATGATTTTTTTTTTTTTTTTTTTTGTGCAGCATGTTTACAGCAGGTAAGTGCACCTGTCGGATGGAAATATAATTGTATAACTAGCCAGTCTTTCAATGGCATGAATGTTTTCACTTGTGTATGTCTAAACGTACGGGAAACTTCTTTGCCTTTTTTTTTTTAATCTGACTCAAAACTCATGTATTTTTTCTTTACCAATACTGCCAATTGATGCTTACAGCATGCTTGTGAGTTGAATTTCCTTCAGAGTCAACCATTTGATTTACTGTTATAGTTTTACCTGAATCTTAGGGTTGTGATGCATTTGTAAGTGTGCTTCAGAATATAAACCTGTAGGTATTCACCGTTTTGCTTTTTCTTCACCATGGTTTTCTTACTTCACATGAAACAGAGCACAAGTCACATTACATACAATGTAAGCATGTTTGTTGGGCATAAGGATGTGATGGCTATTCCCTACAAATGGTTTACCCTTTTCTGGTTTGCCTGAATCCTCCATGTTGTTTGCCAAGCATCCTTGGACTACTTGACTTTCCTGGTTAATCACCTCCAATCCTCCACCTTCTATGCATGCACTCAAATCGGTTTCATCTATGTTATGTTCTATGTCCGGACAACTACATCAGTTATGATGGCATACTTTTCCCAGTGATTGATTATTTATCTCAGTTACAGCTTGTTCAATAAGAGAATTTAAAAGATGAATATTTTTTTAGCCCTTTATTTGCCAATAATGTTAGTACCGTGATCAGTCTGGATCACATTCTGGTTCCAGCTCTTGAGTGGAAAAAAACAATGTTTTTCTTTGATCTATAAGCTTCCTGTGGTCCAGGATGTGATTTTGTCAGCTTCCTAAATGTGTGAATATGAGCTCACAGGCTGAGTTAGAAAAAGACCCATGGAGCTCAGTGCTCTACCATGGCTAGCAAAAACAAATAAAAACAGATAATATACTTGGATTTGCACAGAATGGTGAAAACAAAATGATACAGTGATTACTTTTTTTGGGGAGGGGGCAATTTGGCCACCTGGTGACAACAATGAACTGATCGTCCATTTTTAGAAGTCACAGGGGTGCATAGCATGGTTACACCCAACTAGTTAAAATGTTTATAAGAGAATGAATAAATCATTGTACCCCGAACAAAGAAAGCAGGTGCGAGCTACTTGCTATTGCACGGTAACAGATTGCAAGTAAGGATTGTACTAGCTTGAGGTTGTTATTTATATATATATATATATATATATATATATATATATATATATATATATATATATATATATATATATATATATATATATATATATATATATATATATATATATATTTTTGGCTTGGTCCACAAAAATGTCCTTATTTAGCCATGGCCGATTGTAAAATGTGACATATATAACAAATTACAAGTAAGCATTGTATTAGCTTGAGGTTGTTTTATATATATATATATATATATATATATATATATATATATATATATATATATATATATACAACTAAAATTAACCGCACTCAAAAAAAATGAACAAAGAGAAGAAATTTTAACTAAGAAATGAACTTCGTGATAATAACAGCATTCAAAAAATAGTAAATCACACCAACAACTCTTGTAGTACTTCAGCGCTTTCGTCTTATTTATTATCAAGACTTCTTCAGAAAGACATGTTTCATAACGGATGTTATAAAACATGTCTTTCTGAAGAAGTCTTGATAATGAATAAGATGAAAGTGCTAAAGTACTACAAGAGTTGTTGGTGTGATTTACTATTTTTTTGAATGCTGTTATTGTCACGAAGTTCATTTCTTAGTGTGTGTGTGTATATATATATATATATATATATATATATATATATATATATATATATATATATATATATATATATATATATATATATATACATGTATATATATATATATATATATATATATATATATATACATTTTTTTTTTGGCTTGGTCCACAAAAATGTCTTTTGTGCCATATTTAGCCATGGCTGATTGTAAAATGTGACATATATAACAAATTATAAGGCTCAAAGGAGTGAGCACAACACAATATATTGAAGACATCTTGGCAAAGTGAAAAGTGGCTTTTTTGATTCTACATATTTCGCAGTGAATTGATCCCAATCTCTACAGTTCAAAAGTGACTGTAACTATTGAAATCATCTGTTTTTAGTGCTATTAAGCAACAGCAGTGCCATAGATGCACTGGCCTGCTTTTGACCAATTAGACCACATTTTTCAGTACTGCTAATTGTGTTTGTGTGTATTTTACACCTTTTATACATTTCATTATCTTTGTCTGTTACCAGTGAAATTTGTGTTAAATGTATATGAAATTTCTATATGCAGTGATAGTCAAAGTAAATATCTACACATTTCCCATAATGAGAATATGATGTATGATGCATTTGACACAGTCCCGCACCAAATCCTGCTAAACAAAGTAAACCAATATCACCTATCAAATTCCACTCTTACCTGGTTCCAAAGCTACTTAACTGATGGGTACCAAGCTATGAAATGGGAAAATTCTCTCTCTCCTTAGCTGCCCATAACTATAGGAGTCCCACAGGGTTCTATCTTAGGACCACTACTATTCACAATCTTCACAAATGACCTCCATACCTCCACACAGCATGCATCTAGCATTCAGTATGCAGATGACACTACCTTAATCTGTGCTGCACAAAACATTCCCACCCTCCTGCAAACAACTCAACTAGCATTCTCTGACGTTGAAAACTACCAAACCAAAGCTTATGATTATAGCCAGTTCTAACAAAAACACTGATAACAGTCAATTCACTATCTACTCCTCAAATGCTACTCCAATCGCTCCAGTGGCACAGGCTAAGCTATTGGGAATAACCATAGACTCCCACCTAAAATTTGATAGTCATCTCAACTTAACTATAAAAAAGTACATGACAAACTGGGATCACTCTACCATATCAAACCATTTCTTACCAACAACACAAGATCAGCCATTGCTTGCTCCTAACTTCTATCCACCCTACTCTATGCATCTCCCATGCTGACTAATCTCAACAAAACTGAACTAAGCAAAATGGAAGCTTGCTATAACAGAATTGCCCACACTGCTGCAAATTGCTCATATAGAGCTCATCACTGTGCTGCTTTGAGACAGCTCCACTGGCTTGAACTGCCCTACCTCCTAACCTACAATCAGCTCTGCCTCTGTCATTCTATTACCTCCCCAATAAGTGTTCTACCCTCAAAAACCTAGTACAACATCACTCAGCCAAAAGGCCTCTTAGATCATCAAGCAAACTACTACTAGAAGTCACCAACAGCTACAACAGCTTTGAAGACACACTATATAGTAGTTCATTGGCTAAAAAATGGAACTCTGTCCCCACTAGCATTCAAAACACATCATCCAAAGCCTCCTTTAAAGACCTCATCAGGCAACATCTCAAGCAAAGTTGTCAGTGCCATGATTGCTCCACAGGCTAGTGAAAATAGATAAGGTACACATACTAAACCTAGAGTACTTGATTAAGATTGAAAACTATTCTCACAAACACTGGCTAATCTACAATGTATGTACTGTACCTGTGTACTATGTATGTATTCTACCTGTGTTCCACATTTCAGCTGTACACCACAAATCTATTAAGTACCTTTATTTTTAAATATTTTTTTGTTTGTTCTCTCCACTGTAACTGTTGATGTGCTGCATACCACTGTAAAAACATGTATTTTGTAATTTGTGTGTATACTGATCATGTCTAAATGTATCTGTAATTTTTCTATGTGGAGCTTTTCTCCCCGGGCCTCTGCTGAAAAAGGGCCTTTTTGGCTCAGTCAGACACCCCGGTTAACAAATGTAAAATAAAATAAAAATATATAAATAAATATGTATTTCTGTATCAGGACCTAAGAAAAATACACTTCTCTTCTAAATGATGCAGTGGGATAATAATCTTTCTTTCCTTTGAAGTTAGATGTAAGACAAGTCATCAGATAGCACAATTAGGACACCTGTAGTGGGCATGGCTACCTGCCTCATAATTGGCTGCCCATTAATTTTTATCAAACCATGTTATGCCATTTTCTTTTTAAGAGCAAAGCATACTCATTTACTTAGGTGTCCCAATGTTTGCAGTCACCTATCAGTTCCTTTAATGCCTCTCCCTTCGTATTGGAAACACTCTGGGTCATTACTATTCAGTTGCCTTCACACGTCATGTTTTCTGTAGTCATTCAGAAATCTGCATTTTGTATTTCACTCTGAATTAATGAGGTGTTGTTGTGTTCCCTTGTAATCTCATTTGTGTCAAATACCTTCACAAAATGTTTCATTTCATTCGGAATCCAGGGAGCTCGTATTTTTTGTTAATATTTGTCATCTCCACAGGGTTCTTTCTTTACTTCATCAGTGCCTTTCAATATGCACATGCTTATTCCAAGTCATCTTTCTCATGACTAGTTATTAGTGCATTTTTGAAAAATGAGTCATGAGCAGTACACTCTATGTAATGATATGTTTTGTGCCCACCCAGCACATTTGTTTTATTCATTTAAACATTTGTATTTAGTGCTTGTTTTCAAGTTCAGCCAAGGTGGTCACAACTGACAGAATACACAATATAGGAAAGAAAGTAAAACTACATGTCACTTGTTGAAAAGCCATTTATTTATATGTTGTTACTTCTCAGGCATACACAATGAGTGCACTGATATAAATTGCTATTTGGATATATACAACATGTACGAGTGATTGGTAAAATGAAATCGGGTGTAAAGAAGACAGCAGAGAAGAGACCATGAGAGAGGAATGGTGAAGGACACAACACAAGATAATTCAGTGTATACACTCTAGAGAAAGAAAACACTTTCATGACGTTTGACATTAAAGTCCCTATAGAACCGTCTGATTATTTATTAGCTTAGTAGCTGATGAGCTATGTATATTTAGCTGAGTGTGTGTGTATCTATATCTGTCTATCTATATGTATATATGTGTGTGTGTGTGTGTATATATATATATATATATATATATATATATATATATATATACATACACATATATATATATATAGATGTGCACACAGACGCACATACACACACAAACACACACACACACACACACACACACACACACACACACACACACACACACACACGCACGCACATACAGAGTGAGAGGGATTGAGGAAGGACATACAGTGTCAGTGGCTCAAGCACTGACAAGCTTAGCTTTAGTGCTGGAAGGCTGTGGGTTCTATTTCTACTCCAGCTGATCCTGCTACTTAGCCATATGTAATTTTGCTTAGAGATGTTCTGACGTCTGATAGAGTGTTCTGTTTTACTTTTATCACAGGTTGTGTCTGGGGCAGAAGAGCTGGTGTGGTGTTTTCCTCATTTATAAGCTGCTGGAAATATATCTTTGATCTACCTTTCATGTACTGTGGGCTGGTGAGCAGGTTGGTTACTGACATCCAGTATGAAGGGTGTCTGATGACTATCTTTATCTTTCTGTCTTTGCCTTGCAACCTTGATAGAGTCTCTTTGTGCCTTATGCTGCTTGGTCAGTTTTCCAGAAGCTGCTAGAGTGCATTTGATGCCTTCCTCCTTGATATTACAAATACTCTCATAGCCCATTTCTTAGACAAACATTTTACTTCTTAGCCCGGTCCTTTTCTGTCAGCCACTTTTTCCAAAATTCCATTCATATTTATGACCTCATGGACTTTGGCAATCCACCAACAGCTTTCATTATATCACTTATTTCAATACCTTTCAGATGATCCACATAGGACAGATGCTGAAGACCGTGAATTTTCCTTGTGAGGAACCTTTGTGGTCTCTCCAATTTTCTGGAGGCAATGCCCTTACCTATGTGATGAGCAATACAGAATGCCCTTCTTACCACTGTGGAGATATGGTGGTCAAAGATAAGGTTGGTGTCAATTTGTGTGCCCAGGTCTTTCACCACTGAGTGCATACTTAAGGTGTTGCTATTGATGTGTGGTAGTTAGCAGGAACATTGCTTTTAATGAAAGGAATAATAATACATTTTTTGCATTGAGTTTAAGGCTATGACTTTGGCACCAACCATTTGTTTTTGTAAGACCTTCTTGTAGGATGTTGACATCATTTGGAAATTCTATGACTGTTCCCACTTTGCAGTCATTAGCAAACTTTTTCAGTCACAGACCTTTAGTTTTAGCTTGTTCATAGGTTCATAGGTGTGTACTAGGCTAATGGCCCTGGGGTCTTTTCAAGCCTAGACCCAGGATTTCTCTGGCATTGTGCCACCCGACCTTAGTTCCCAGTGCCTCTGTCGAGTACAGCCACTGGAGTTATCCTCAGGGTGAATTTCCATAGCATGGGCAGTCTCTGAGTTATGAACCTGTCCCTCCAGTATGTTCTGCTGATTGTGGTAATGAGGTTGAGGTGTCTGGAGTATGTGGTGCAGAGGGATTTCTTTATATGTAGCATTTCTAACAGAGCTGGGCCAGACATGGCTTTGTAAGTCAAGCAGAGATCACCTCTAGGTAGGTGATATGAGACAGAGAATAGTTGGAGTTTTTTGAGTCTGTCCATATAGGACAAGTGTTTAAGGCATAGGATCCTCTTTGTAAGGTACTTTTGCGGCCTCTCCAGTTGTTGCAGGTGTCTAGTGAGGTACATGCCAGATGGGGCATTGTACTCGATGACTGACCTAATGAGGGAAGAGTAGAGGGAGAAAATTACCTCTTTCTTCTTGGATGCAAAATCCTTAGTAATGGGATGTGCCACATAGAAGGACTTTCTGACCACAGTGGCAATGTGGTGATCAAAAGAAAGGTAGCTGTCAACCTGTGTTCCCAGATCCCTTACAATGCCTTCTGCTTTCAGTGGACTACCATCAGTGTGGTAATTCATGGGAACCGGGTTTTTCCCAAAGGGGATAACGACACATTTTTTTTTGCATTGAGCTTAAGGCCATGGTTCTGACACCAGTCGTTGGTCTTATTGAGGCCATTCTGTAGGATGTCAACATCACTTGGGGAGTTAATACTAGCTCCCAACTTGCAATTGTCTGTGAACTTTGTCAGCCAGAATCCCTTCGTGTTGGCCTGGACTTCAGAGAAGTAGATACCAAACAGGAGACGACCCAGGACCGAACTCTGTGGGACTCCACTCATGACTATTCGGCAGTCTGACTTGGAGTTCTATCTGTGGGTTCTATCTGTGAGCCAGTTTGCAACACACCTAGTGATATAGGGGTTGATGCCTAGCTTAGTGAATTTTTCTATGATTCCTGAGTGGGGAAAGGTATCAAAGGCCTTGGCCAGATCAAGGTAGGGTGTATGAACCACCTTGCTTTCATCCACAGCCCTGGTGACCCATTCAAAGAAGTCAACCAAGTTGAGCAGGCATGATCTAACCTTCACAAAACCAAACTGTGTGGGATCCAGAGTTTGGAGATTCCCTATATCCTTGTTTATTAGGTCCATGATGATGCATTCCATAGCTTTGCATATCAGACTTGTCAGGCTAATGGGGCGATAGTTCCCAGGGTCTGCAGTCGCTCCTCCTTTGTGGAGAGGGATGACTGTAGCAGTGTGCCATTTGGTAGGGACAAAGCCTGAGGTGAGGCTGTGATTGAACAGGGCACACAGGTGAAGTGCCAGTTCACTCTGTAGTTCATGTAGAACACAGCCAGGGATATTGTCAGGTCCCATAGAAGCTGTATTCTTGGCCTTGGACAGTGCTGTTTTAACCTGTGCAGCAGTAATACTGGGTGCCTGGCAATCTACTGGTATTGTGATTGGTCCTTTGGGGGGGGAGAGGTAAAGTAGGCACTGAATCTGTTGGCCAGTATACTGGCAGTATCTGTTGGCTCGGCATAGGAGGTACCATTATGCAGTAGCTCAGAGGAAATCTGGGTATTATCATGTAGATTGTACTTCGGAGAAATAGATTCCAAACAGTAGAGGTCCCAGGACTGATCCCTATGGAACACCACTGGTTACAGGTCTGTTGTAAGAGTGGATTCCTCTAGTTTGACTATATGGGTTCTATCAGTGAGCCAGTTAGCGACCCATCTAATGATATAAGGGTTGATACCAAGCTTGGTAAGTTTGTCAGTGATGCCTCAGTGGCATACCTCTCAACCTGGAAACATCAAAAATCTGGACTAAGACCCATGAAAAATAGGTACAAATCTGTACGCTGATTAACATAACATTTGCATATTTAAGTATGTAACCCCACCCACTCCAATGGAACTGTGGGATACCAACTTTCAAACGCAAACTGAAGAACAGACATACGGCCCCAAACCCTGTAGTAAATGGTAACCATTTTGTTTTTTTGAAATGTGTAGCAATGATGCCAAGGCTCTTGCCACCCCTATAGTGCCTTTTTTAGGCAGTGTTGCAAAGACCAAATTACCACCGTAACAGCTGCAAACAAATGCAATCTGAGAGTCATGATGCTCAATGCTAGAAGTCTAAATCTCAAAATGCACTCACTCAAAGCACTCCTTAAAATGGAGAACACTGACATTTATGCTGTAACAGGGACCTGGTTCAAGGCAGCAGAAAGCACCCCTGCACTTCCAGGCTATAACTCATGCCACACCTTTTAGCCCCAGAACTTGGACTGAAGCTCCAAAGGCGGCAGTGTTTCCATATTCATAAAGGATGCGCACACCTCCAGACTGGTAGCTCAACATAATGCATCAGAGATACTTCAGGTGCAGCTAACATTGGGTAAGACAGCGATTCAGGTCGTAGCCTACTAAAGGTCCCTAACCATGTCCCAAGACTCACACACCATGTTCCTAAGCACCCTGGAGAATGTTAGGGTCCAACATTACACTCTCATACTGGGCGACGTCAACTACCCCTCCATTAACTGGGAAAACTATTCATGTACCAATACACTTGCCCAATGTTTCCTGGAATTCATTAATTCCAATGCCCTGAACCAGCTCGTTCTTACCCCCATTAGAGGTAGCAATATCCTTGACTTGGTCATTACTAACATGGGCAACCGTTGCTCTTCACCAATAGTCAACTCCTCCCTGGTTAGATCCGACCAGAAACTAATCACCTTGGAAATCCCCCCCCCCCCCCCCCCATGCAAAGGTAACCACCATGAAAAACTTCTCCAAAGCTAACTTTGGGCTCCTAAAAACAGAGATGGCTAACTTCACAGCACCCATGAAAATGGAGAATAGTTGCATGATTGCTGAATCATACACCAATGCACTGTACAAACATGTACACAAATGCATGGATCTCGCCATACCCAAAAGGACCAAGACTCTCTCTCCTCCAAAAAAAAAGGAAGCCAAACTGGTGGTCCCCTGCCATAAACAAACTCTACAACAGAAGGAGGAAACTGATGCAGAATAAGGTGAAATCCCAAGACTGGAAAAACTCCCTTATCAGCATCAACAAAAAGTTGAGATCCCTCATCCAATCCTCTAAAGCTAGCTATGAAAACAGAATTGCAGCAGATAGTAAAGACAACCACATGGCCTTCTATAGTTTTATTTTATTTTATTTATTTTACATTTATTTATTTATTTTACATTTGTTGACCGGGCTAGTCTAACTGGATACATGTCCATTTTCAGTAGAGGCCCGGGGAGAAAAGCTCCTACAAGTTACAAAGACAAGTATGCAATATAACAATAGACAAGTTTACAAAAAAAAAAAAAATTGTTAGATACAATAAAAAAATGACATGAAATAAAAAACTTAGTAACAATTTTCGTAAGGGATACTCATAAAAAAGAAGTAAGACTTTTTTTTTTATCAGATGAGAGTAGAAGTTCACTATTATCAGGGAAGTATACACTATATTTGCAAGTGCAATAGGAACCAAGATTAGTTATGACATTTTTGTATATTGGGTATAATCAGTCAGGGTTGGAGCAGGGACAAAGCCAATGATTCTTTAGATATTGTTTAAGATGCTTTTTGAATAGAATTGTGGAGGCAAGTGAAGACAGTTCAATTGGAAGTTGATTCCAGCTTTTTCCTACTGTGTTGGAAAAGAGCGAGTCCCCTGCTTTGTTGTTTGGTTTGACATTAGAAACTAGAGGTTTGCTAGCTGAGCGAAGTATAGGGAGATTTTTGTAGGGGGTGATTAGATTAGTGAGGATTGGTGTATTATTGGGATGATGGAGGATTTTTTGGGTTATCACAAGTTGCTGATAGAGTAGCTTATTATGCAGTTCAAGCCATCCCAATTGTTTGAGGTTAAGACAGTGGTGAGTTCTACAGGGGGAACAGGTAGCAAATCTAGCTATGTTGTTATAACAGGTGGAAAGTTTATTCATGTTATTTCTAGATAGATTAGTATAAATAGCAGAAGCATAGAAGAGGGTAGAGGAAAGGTGGGTCTGTGCAAGAGTAATTCTGGCTGGAGGGGTAAGGAAGGGCTTGATTCTATAGAGAGTGCCTAATTTTTTGTTGACAGTTTTTATTGTGGAATTAATGTATTCATCGAAGCTAAGGGAGTTGTCAATTGTAACTCCCAGCAAGCGGGTAGAGGTATCAGGGACTATATTAGTGCCATTGCTAGAGGTTACTGTGAAGTTAGGGATAGACGACTTAGGAGTAGGAGCAAAGAGTAGTAGCTTTGTTTTTTTGGGGTTCAGAAGGAGGCAGTGTTGCATGAACCATTTTTCAACAGTGTTTAAAACTGATTGGGTTTGGAGTTGGAGAGAGTGAATGGATTTGGCAGAACTAATTAATGTTGAGTCATCTGCATATTGGATGCAAGTGGCTTGTGGAATATTGGTATGTAGATTGTTAATAAATAATGAGAAGAGAAGAGGACCTAAAATAGAGCCTTGAGGTACACCGATTGTCACTGGGAGGGAAGAAGAAAGGGTATTATTCCAAAGGACTGCCTGCTGTCTGTTTTCAAGATAAGATTTAAACCAAAGAAGTGATTGTGAGTCAAGTGATTGGGCTTTTAGGATTTCCAGTAGTAAGTTGTGATTCACCATATCGAAGGCCTTAGAGAGGTCTAAAAATAGGGCCGAAGAGAAAGTGTTGTTGTTGCGATTTTCATTAATAGAGTTGGTGAAGGATAGTAGAGCAGTAGTAGTGCTGTGGAATGGTCTAAAGCCATGTTGGCAATTGGCAAGCAGATTATTGTGCATAAGGTGGTCAAGTAGCTGTCTATGTATGCATTTCTCCATTATTTTAGCAATGGGTGAGAGTAAGGCTATAGGCCTAAAATTAGATAGCTCAGTAGATGAGCCGCCTTTGTGTAGGGGGATAATGTGGGAAACTTTCCATATGGATGGGATTTTGCTTTCAGAGATAGTTCTATTTATAAGGATGGAGATGGGGTAGGCAATGGCTTTAGCTGCTATTTGTAGGTATTCTGCTGGAAGGCAATCAGCAGACGGGGTGCAGGGTTTGAGTTTTTGAAGGAATTTAGAAAGGAGGGATGTAGGAACAGGTTGTAAATGAAAAGTAGGAGTTGTAGGATTAGGGGTGTTAAGAGGCAATGTGGTGCTTGGTGGTATAGAATTTGCAAGGTTTAGAATGGCTTCAGTAAAATAGTTATTGAAAGCATCTGGAATCTGGTTTGAGTTATTTTGGAATCCAGAAGGTGAAGGAGTTTTAGAGTGTCCTGGTTGAAGTAGTTTGTTAATGCCTGACCAGAATTTTTGAGGTTGTGCTTTTTGGGATTGAAGGAGTTTAGAGTAATAGTCTTTTTTATCTCTGAGAATGTCTTTCTTGGTGGCATTTCTTAATTGTTTGAAATAAAGGTGATCTGATGGACTTTTAGAAGTTCTCCATTTGTTCCAAATTTTATTTCAGAGGTGGATCTTTTGTCTAGTTTCCTTTGTTAGCCAGGGGGCAATTTTGGTCTTTAGGCGAGAGGATCTAATTGGGGCATGGGAGTTTAAGATTTGTATGAATTTTGTATTGAAAAAGGTTACTGCTTCATCTAGTTGGATGTTAAGCATAGGAGACCAATCACATGCTTTGAGTTCATTTTGGAAGGATTGGGGATTGAAGAATTTTTTGGAGCGGCAGGTTATAATATTATGGAAATTAGGACAATGTGTTTTCTGCCTAATAACATAGATTATCATGTGGTCACTAATATCATCAGGAAGGATTCCTGGTTTATAGGTAGTAAGATGGCTATTGAGAAGGATCCAGTCTAAGGTGGTAGCTTTATTACTTGGTTTATGGATTCTGGTAGGAGTGGTAATTATTTGAGAGAAACCATGTAGATTTATGTGATTGGTAGGATTGTGTAAAGAGCAAGTTATCCAGTCTATATTAAAGTCTCTTAGAATAATGGTTTTTTGAGGCAGGTGTGAGGAGAGGTGATAGAGTATGTTTTCAAGTGTATTTATATTATTTCCTGGAGGAAGATATATACAAATAACATAGACGGATTTGGAGTTGTTAACTTCTAGCTTGGCAGTTAGGATTTCTGCATTGTTAGGTGGAAGGTGCATGTCAAAGGTGCTAACTTGGAGTCCTGTTTTGTACAAAATGGCTACTCCGCCGCCTTTTTTGGTTTTACGGTAATTTCTTAGGATATTGAATCCTGGAGGAATAATTACCTAGTCAAGAGTAGTGGGTTTTAGCCATGTCTCTGTTATGCAGAGAATGTCAAAGGAATAAACTTGTAAGAGTGCATGAAGGTAGGTAGTTTTGTTGTTAATGCTCCGGATGTTAAGGTGTGCTATCAGGAGGGAGTTAGATGGTCTATTTATAATGGTGTGATTAGGTGTGGAGTTATTTGGGAGATTGTGTATATGAGTATTGGGACCAGGATTAGGATGAATATTGCCAGCTAATAGAGGGTGTTTTTGAGGAAATTGGATACATTTTAGAATTTTGTAGTTAGTGAAAATGGACCGTTTGACGTGGAGGTAGGTTAAGTGGGTAGGTCTATGATACTTAGGAAGTAGGTATGTAGAGGTACAGGTTATATTACTATGTTGTGGAGTATGTCTTAGGGAATTAGGGAGAGGTTGTTGGTTGGGATAGTGTTCAAGGGAGGTTAGTGTGTAAGGTATAGTGAGAGCTACAAGAGTTGCAGTTAAGAGTAGAGTATGAGTAGAAATTAATTTCTGTGTTGGATCCATTAGGTTAAAAGAAAAATGTAAGAATCAGTGGAAGAGAGATGGAATGTGGAGGTATGTGGGAAGGGGGTGGAGAGTGGAATGGAAGTAAAAGGAAGGAGGAGGGAGAGGAGAGTTTAGTGTGTAGGTATGAAAGAGATGTGGGAGTGGAAGTAAAGACGTGTGGTGGAATGGGTGAGATAAGGGTTAATAAATAAAGAGTAAAAGGAGGAGGAAGAAAAGGTTTTTATACTGTGTAGTGGTTTAAGGTAGGGTGAGGAAGGAACAGGTGTTGGAAGAAATCCTAGTTATGTAAAGAATCTCCACGGCAATACCCACATTTGCTCTGAGCTACTGCACAATGGTACCTCCTATACTGAGCCAAAAGATATTGACAATATACTGGCTAACAGATTCAGTGGCAACTTTACCCCTCCCCCCAAAGGACCAATCACAATACCAGTAGATTGCCAGGCACCCAGTATTACTGCTGCACAGGTTAAAACAGCACTGTCCAAGGCCAAGAATACAGCTTCTATGGGACCTGACAATATTCTTGGCTGTGTTCTACATGAACTACAGAGCGAACTGGCACCTCATCTGTGTGCCCTGTTCAATCACAGCCTCACCTCAGGATTTTTCCCTACCAAATGGCGCACTGCTATAGTCATCCCTCTCCACAAAGGAAGAGCAACTACAGACCCTGGGAACTATAAACCCATTAGCCTGACGAGTCTGATATGCAAAGCTATGGAACGCATCATCATGGACCTAATAAACAATATTTATCAATGACCTAGCTATTCCTTTAACTAACTATGTATAATATGCAGATGATTCGACACTAATCTGCTCAGCTAAATCTCAATCCCAACTACAGACTCTAACTCAGACAATGTTCAATAAAACAGAAAATTGGTGTCTACAATGCTGCCTCCTCTTGAACCCCAATAAAACCAAACTCCTCCTCTTCACTCCTACCTGTAAATCACTCCCAGTGAACTTTTCAGTCTTATCCAATAAAGGTACACTCATATCTCCCGATCCAACAACTAAACTATTAGGGGTAACCATTGATAGCAACCTGAACTTTGAAACCCATATCAACAATACCATAAAAACTGTCAACAGGAAACTAGGCTCCCTCTATAGGATAAAACCCTTTATCTCCCCACTAGCCAGAACCACTAATGCCTATTCCCACCTTATCTCCACACTTCTCTATGCTTCTTCCATATATACTAACTTGTCAAAAAATAACCTTAACAAGCTAGCCAACGCTTACAATAGCATTGCCAGATTTGCTACTGCTTCTTCCTTTAGGACCCATCACTGCCATAACCTGAAACAATTAGGCTGGTTAGAGCTTCTGAATCAGATTCACTTTAAACAACTCACCGTTGTGCACAAAACCCTTTTCCAACCTACCAATACCCCAATACTTGCTAGTCTCATTACCCAATATAACAACCTTTCAACTTTACGCTCATCTAATAAACTACTAGTATCAACATGTAAATCTAATAACATGGTAGGAGATGTTCTGTTCTCAAATGCAGTTGGAAAGTATTGGAAGCAACTCTCCCATGAACTTACATCACTGTCTTCATTTACACTTTTTAAACACAATCTGAAACTCTATCGTAAAACCCATTGGTTATGTCCCTGTACAAATCCAGACTAATCTCATACTATATCCCAAATACCCTCTCTTAAGACCTAATTCCTGCTCTATCTGTGTATTTTTAGATCAAGGCCTATACTTGGAAAAAACATATATTATCCTAATACAGATAATTTAAAATACCTAGTTAAATTCTTCTGCATATAATTCTAAAGCACCCTACCCAAGGCAGGCATCAAGTATTGTTTAAACTGTGAGCATTGCTGAACTGTTGAAATTTGAAGTATGTATTTGTTGAACAATTACTTTCTAGTTACTAATGAAGTCTTGTACATAAAGTCTAAAATATCTTATCAAATGCTTGTAACATGTTTTTTGTATAAACTGTGAGGATTCCTGAACTGTTTAAAATTTGTAGTATTTAACTGCATAACAACTAGTACCTGTATGTTAGTAGTCTAGTAATCTCTTGGAGCTTATCTCCCCGGGACTCTACTGAAAATGAACATAAATCCAGTTACACTATCCTGGTCAACAAATGTAAAATAAATAAATAAAATAAATATAGGGAACCTCCAAACTCTGGATCCCACACTGTTTGGTTTTGTGAAGGGCAGATCATGCCTGCTCAACTTGGTCGACTTCTTTGAGTCAGTCACCAGAGTTGTGGATGAAGGCAAGGTGGTTCATATAGCCTACCTTGATCTGGCCAAGGCCTTTGATACCATTCCCCACTCAGGAATCAGAGAAAAACTCACTAAGCTAGGCATCAACCCCTATATCAGTAGGTGTGTTGCAAACTGGCTCACAGATAGAACCCACAGTGTGAAAGTAGCTGACCAGTTATGAGTGGAGTCCCACAGGGTTCAGTCCTGGGTCCTTTCCTGTTTGGTATCTACTTCTCTGAAGTCCAGGCCAACACAAAGGGACTCTGGCTGACAAAGTTCGCAGACGATTGCAAGTTGGGAGCTATTATTAACTCCCCAAGTGATGTTGACATCCTACATAAAGGCCTCAAAAAGACCAACGACTGGTGCCAGAACCATGGCCTTAAGCTCAATGCCAAAAAATGTGCCGTTATCCCCTATGGGAAAAATCCGGTTCCCATGAATTACCACATTGATGGTAGTCCACTGAACGCAGATGGCGTTATAAGAGATCTGAGAACACAGGTTGACAGCAACCTCTCTTTTGATCACCACATTGCCACTGTGATCAGAAAGTCCTTCTATGTGGCACATTACTAAGGGTTTTGCATCCAGGAAGAAAGAGGTCATTGTCTCCTTCTACTCTTCCCTCATTAGGCCAATCATTGAATACAATGCCCCATTTGGCATGTACCTCATTAGGCACCTGCAACAATTGGAGAGGCCGCAAAAGTACCTCACAAAGAGGATCCTAGGCCTTAAACACTTGCCCTATATGGACAGACTAAAAAAAAACTCCAGCTATTCTCCGTCTCATATCGTCTACTTAGAAGTGATCTCTGCTTGACTTAGCAAAGCTATGTCTGACCCAGCTCTGTTAGAAATGCCACATCTAATGAAATCCCAATCCCTGCGCACCACATGCTCCAGAGACCTCAACCTCATTAGTTCAATCAACAGAAAGTACTGGAGGAACAGGTTCATAACCCAGAGACTGCCCATGCTATGGAATAGACTTTCCATACATGTCAAACAGAGCACCTCACTGGCCCTCTTCAAGAGAAATCTTGATGAGTGAATAGGAAATAGAAAAGACACCCTGGGGATCACTCCAGTGGCTCTAATTGACAGAGGCACTGGGAACTAAGGTCGGGTGGCACGGTGCCAGGGTAATCCTATGGGCTAGGCTTGTAAAGGCTCCAGGGCCATTAGCCTAGTACATACCTATGAACCTATGCTCACTGGGAAGGGAAAATATGATGAACCTTAGGATTTTGTTTTTGCTGACTTGCAGTATGTGGGTTTTTTAATGGTAGGCAATACTGTAATCTTAGCAAGAGAATATTATAGTTTGCTAGGACTTCCAAAAGTCATTCTCCATGCCCTACTGATCAGTAGTGTAGCTAGCATTTGTGCTGGCTGGGGCTGTCTGAGTTTGGCAGCCTTCCCTCCTCACAAAATCATGGTCGAATGGGGTCCCCATATGCAGCCCCCCCCCACAGCCATTCCAATGTCCCATTAGTTGGCTATTTCACCTCATTTAGCATAAGAACTGCAATGTGCATACTGCTTTACTTCTACAACGATTACTTGTATTTCATTTAACTTATATTTTACAATTTATAGCACAAATACTAATAGAAATCTGCTAAACAAAGCAAATGCAATACAGTCTCACAATGAAAACAGACTTAGCATTAAAACATCTCTGCCCTTGAAACTCACATTCATTGAAACAGCACTAAAACCCACATTCAAAGAAAATTCAAAAGTCATCTAAATAATTCCACATTAAAGAGATCTGTATCTAATGAAGAGGTCTATGCTAGCAAACAACTTTATATTTCATTGCTTCATCTACAAATAAAGCACCTGTGCCCTTGAAGAATAATTTGCCTATGTTACATAAAACTGATAAACTAGTAGAGGACATTCTCAGGACTGCAGCATACACCTCCTTTAAAATTACAACATAGTACAGTATCAGCAATCCATCTACATATTATGGGAGTAGAACCCACAGCCTTCTGCATCAAAAGCAAGTATGTTACCTGTTTTGCTACTAACACAAACAAACTGTTTTATAAGCAGCACTAAACTACTTTCCTCCTGAAGAACTACGCAGCACAAGCAATCTGGAAAAAGCCAACATTTATTGATGGGGAGGACAAAGGTCCAAAAACCGGGACACATTTTAAGCATCGCTTATATAATCTTAGAAAGTTGCTAGAATAAAATGTTTTGTGTTACCAATTACCATGCTTTTCCTGAAAGATAGGAAGTCTGAAACTTAAATGGTTATTATTTAGTGAATTCAGTTCTCACTGATTTGCCAGAAAACCACAAATCTGAAGAGGAACAGAACAAATTATGAGACAAACATACACAAACACACAGCAAATGACTAGCTAGCACACTGTTCACCTGTACATAAGAAGAATTAGGCAAACTGTAAAGCAAGTTGCCATAATACTGCAAAGAAACTAGCACTGCACTTGAGTGAGACACCTGTAAACTGCAAAGGAATTTGTAGCACAGTTTGTACCCTGTCATAAATTCTGTACCTGTACTATAAAATAATTAAGTCAGTTCCTATTATATAGCATAACAGTAAGAAATATTTGCCTGAAATTAACTAATCCTTAGTCCCACAGGGATCTCTTGTATTCCAATACTGTTGTTGAAAGACATATTTTTATACATGACAGACATAAATTTGGTCAGCTTTTCATAATTTCTAATAAGCTCATTTATGTTGGGTGTATTAATATATTAATATCTGGAATCAAACTGTTCCTGCATTCACATGTGATTAATTGATTGTTATTCAAAGGAGTTGGTGGTATAGCTGAACTTTCCTCCAAAGTTGTGTTAATCAATTCCATTCTGCCAAAAAGTGCAGTTCCGTTTAATTTTCCCAAATTACTGCTACCAGCCACTGTACCTTATCACTGGGGGTCGTGATAAACAGGTTCTCTGAATGTTTGATGTTCTTCATGTTTCACTGTTGCAGTCATTACATTTGGGTTATCTGCTTGCAGGTAGCCCTCAGTCGGCCTGATTAACAAAGTCTTAGGTCCTGCATCGGTTGCTGTCCCTTCTTCCATGACATCAGGTCGTCAGGGGTATAAAACATGCAGCCGATGCCATTACACCAGACTTTCTTGCTGTGCGGTGCCCGAAGCAGAAGCAGTTCACAAATGCCGGTCGGCCGACTCCTGAAATTTTCGTTTTCGAGTTTCAGAACCGAAGTCTTCAACTAAAGCTAAGTACCCCATTGGGGAAACTTTTTCTTGCTCCTTACCGATGTCAGTAAAAGTTAATAATTGCATTACTTGTGGAAAGCAAATACCTCATAAAGATTTTCATTCGTACTGTATTCCATGCCTAGGCCTTGACCACGACGTACCTTGCTGTCGGTTTTGTGCTTTATTTAATCAATGCACTATCCATCGTTGGTATATTTTCACCTCTAAATATTTCAGTTCTTGGTTTAATTATCCTGAAATGTCATCAGTTAGCCATCTGACTACCGGGATTCTGAAAAAACGCAAAGATAAAGACAGAGACAGGCCACCGAGGTCCAAAACTGTCAATGACACTTCTCCTAAGCCAGTCGCCAGTTCTCCGGTACTCAATGAGGCACTTTTGCAGCCCCTGATACCCGCTACTTCTCATTCGCAGGCCTCTACTGAGACCCATTTGGAGTCCAGTACGCCGCGAGATGCTTCATCTATGGAACCCACGGATGTCTCTACCTTGGATGGGTCCGGAGCTACTGTGCAGGCACTGGCTTCTGAGGGTGTATTCAGGCCTACGGACTTATATATTAAACCGACGCCTCCTTCTTCACTTAGGCCTAAATCTCGAACCATGCCTAAAAAAATGACACCCGGGCCACATGTTCAGGCCTCTATGCCTAAAAAACAAATGATAAGAATGGCTGAAGATGTAATAACTCTAATCCGGGGTAGCCAACCCCCCCCCCCATTCTAAGAGGCCTAGGACTGAAGTTGTTTATGAATCTTCTGACCAGGATTCTGTTTTTTCTGATTCTTCTGATGATCTGGATTTGCCCTTATCTACTTATGAGGATTCTGATGCAGAGGACTCCATTCCCTCTGCTTCCCCTCCAGAGGATTTTTCTTTTGGGGAAACCTTACATACTTTAAGGAAGCATTTCCACTGGGAAAGCCAGGATTTTTCTGATTCAAAAAAGAGGCTTAGGGATTTCTTACTCCTACCTCAGCATAGGCCTTTAGCTATTCCTCCTGTACTAGACATTGTTGATGATGCTTTTTCGGAATCTAGTTTGGCCCCTGATTCCTTGCCTCCTGCTCCCAGAAAACCTGACAGATACTACAGGGTCCCTGAGTCACACAAGTTCCTTTTTAAAAATTCTATTGCGGATCCAGAGACTATTTCACAGGGGCCCAAGGACATTAAGGCTTCTACTGCTTAAAATCCTACCCCTTCTGATAGAGACTTCAGGGCGCTGGATAGATGGGGTAAGAAGGTTTATACTTCTGCAACCTTGGCCATTAGGGCTTTAAACTGTCAGTTTCATATGTTAAAGTATCAGCAACATGTTATTGGGTTGCTTAAACAGAAAATGATGTTGATTCCAGACTGTGTGGAAAATAAAGAATTACAGGATTTAATGCATTCTGCTGAACAAGTTGGAAAACATACTTTGCAATGTGGTTTTGCTTCTTTAGAGGCCTCTTGCAAGGCTGCTGTTACTGGGTCTGTGCTCAGAAGGCATGCTTGGCTTAAGGAGCAATCTTTGCCTGATTATGTTAAAGCTAAATTGTTGGATGCTCCCTTAAATCAGGACCGCCTGTTTGGCAACAAGACTGAGGAAGTTCTTAAAAAGATGGAAGATAAAGCTAAATCTATGCAAACTGTTAAAGATTTCTTACAAGTTCAGCCTCCTAGATTTAGTAGGCACTGGCCCTCTAAGAATTGGTTCTTTCCAGCCCCTTCCAGGTCTTCTCAAGCCAAACCCAGACACAGCAAAAATCCCAGTTTTCAGTCCCAGGGGACACATAGGACTAAGAAGTGGGGGGCCACCACCTCCAAATCTGGGAGTAATAAGTCTCCCCCCTATGGTGAACTGTCTCAATGACTTCCTTTTAAAATTTCCAGGCACTTATCAACTGACTGCCCCTTTGGGGGGAAAGACTGCTCTTCATGCAAAGAACTGGGAACTCATTACCCAAGACAAATGGGTTTTAAATATAGTGTCCCAGGGATACAGATTTCACTTCCAAAAGTTGCCAACACCAAGCAGGTGGCCAGACCTACCCCCAAATCAGTGGGCAGAGGCCCAAAAACAAGTACTTTCTCTCTTAAGCATGGGGGCTATTCAACTGGTATCAGAAGAGGAAAAGGGACAAGGCTTCTACTCGAGACTTTTCCTGGTACCCAGAAAAGACAATTCATGGCATCCTATCCTGGACCTGTCTACTCTAAACACCTTTTTGGAGATTCCAAAATTCAAGATGCTGACTCTTCACCAATTACTTCCTATGCTTGGCAAAGATGCCTGATTGGCAACACTAGATTTAAAAGAAGCAAACCTGCACATCCCAATCAGGGAATCTTGCAGAAGATACCTACACTTCAAAGCAGGCTATACGCACTATCAGTTCTCTGCACTGCCCTTTGGCTTATCTACTGCGCCTAGGGTATTCACAAAGGGCCTAGCTCCAGTTATTGCATTTTGCAGGCAAAGAAATATTCAAATATACTCATACCTGGACAATTGTCTAATTCAGACAGAAAGCCAAGACATACTTTTGAATCATCTGGCCTTTGTACAAAGGGTTCTAACTTGTCTGGGGTACACCATAAATGAAAAGAAATCACACCTGGTACCCTGTCAACAAATTATATTCCTGGGAGCAAGCTTGAATACAACTTCCCAGATGGCTTACCTCACGCCAGAGAAACAAATTCATTTGACAACCTACTTCAAACAAGTGGCCACAAAAACCCTGCTATCTGCAAGAGAAATACTGCAAGCCTTCTGGTTCATGGCCTCCTGCATTCTTCTAATTCCATATGCAAGACTGCATATGAGGAAACTACAGTGGTATCTAAAAAGCCTATGGTGGCAACATTCTCAGGATCTAGAAACAATGATTACTATCATACCTTGCCTATGCCAAGAGTTCCTTTGGTGGGCAGAGGCCTGCCACCAAAACAAGGGATTACCTTTCACACCACCCCCTGCCGCCCAAACCCTAACGACAGACGCATCAGACTATGCATTAGGGGCTCACCTGGCAGGGAAGTGCATTCAGGGCAAATGGAACCCAAATCAAATGCACCTGCATATCAATCAAAAAGAAATGTTAGCTGTGCGGAATGCTCTGACAGCCTTCAAGGACCACATTCTTCCAGGACAACTAATGGTAAAGACAGGCAACACCAATGTTATGTGGTACATAAACAAGCAGGGGGGTACACATTCTTACCCCCTCTGCAGACTCGCCATGGCATTGTGGAACACAGCCTTGAGCTCCCACGTGCACCTACAAGCTCAATTCCTGCCAGGAAAATTAAATATACTGGCAGACAGACTAAGCAGAAACCTCATGGACCCAGATGAGTGGAAACTGGAGCCAAGGATTTTCAACATGTTGAGAAGCAAATGGGGGAGCCCAGATATAGACCTGTTTGCCTCTCCCCAGAACTACCAATTGGATAAATTTTGCACTAGGGCTCTCCACAAACAAGCCTGAAAAGTGGATGCTCTGTCCTTCAGCTGGATAAACCTATCAGTCTATGGCTTCCCCCCTCTGTCTCTGCTCTCCAGAGTACTACTAAAAATCAAACAGGACAAACCAAGGATGATTTTGATTGCTCCAGACTGGCTACGCCAACACTGGTACCCCCTCCTGCACAGTGTGTCATGGTTACCCCCATGGCACCTGCCTCAGACTCCTTCACTGTTGTCTCAGCAGGAGAACCAGATTCTAAACCCTCAGCTTCTAACACTGAACCTTGCAACCTGGCTAATTACATAATCTCTCCTTTGCCATCCCTCAGTAAACCTGTGATGGATATCATTTTAGAGGCAAGGAGACCTAGTACTAGAAAATCGTATGCTGAAAAATGGAAAAGATTCTGTGCCTGGAACCAGTCTCAAGGGATGAGCACAGCAGCGCCCAATTTACCTCAGATTTTACAATACTTAACTGAGATGCTTCACAAGGGCTTGTCTTTTTCCTCCATTAAAATCCATGCCTCAGCCATTTCAGCTCATTATAACACAGAACCTCCCCTCTTCTCTCATCCACTGCTCAAGCAGTTCCTCAGTGGGGGCCAAAAATTTTTGACCACCCAGGAGAGCTCCAACCCCAGCCTGGGACCTTAAATTTGTTTTGGAGAAACTCACGCTACCTCCTTTTGAGCCAGCTGCTAATGCAGACTTAAAATTTCTTTCTTGGAAAACAGCTTTTCTTTTAGCAATCACTTCAGCTAGAAGGGTATCTGAATTACAGGCCCTTATGGCAGTGGAGCCTTTCATCATCTTTCATGCGGGCAGGGTGTCCCTCAAAACCAATCCATCCTTCATGCCCAAGGTGGTATCCAATGTGGCTCTTAATCAGTCCATTCATTTGCCAACCTTCTTTCCCAATCCACAGAACAAAGGGGAATGGATATTGCATTCCTTAGATGTCAGACAACTTAGATTCTACTTGGACAGGACTAAACCTCAAAGGAAATCTGAACAACTGCTAGTGGCATTTGCTGCAGGGGCAGACGGGAAGGCTATTTCAAAGCAAACCATTTCTAAATGGATAGGTCATTGGATTAATTTCTGCTATAAGCACCATGGAAAACCTATCCCCCAGGGGATCAGACCTCACTCCACCAGGGCTGCATCTACCTCTACAGCCTTTCTCAGAGGCATCCCTACCAGGGACATCCTAGAAGCTGCTACCTGGAGTTCTGTACATATTTTCACCAAACATTATCATTTGCCAATTTTCTCTAAATCCAGAGCTGGCTTTGCCACTGCAGTCTTGCAGGGCCTTATAGCAAGTCCTAATGCTATCTAAATTTTTCCTCCTAACCATAGCTTTGGGAATCTACCCAAATGTAATGACTGTAACAGTGAAATACGAAGAACATAATACAGTTGTGTATACTTCCCATAAATGTAGATGTTCGAGTATATTCACTGTTGCAGTCCTGGTTACCCCTCCCTCCAGCCTCCTAACTTCTTTTGGCTATACCTCTACATTCCTTTACTATGCTTAAAAGCCTTTTTGGTGTATTTGCTTTTTTGTTGGAGGTATATCATTGTAATTTTATATTTAATTGCTTCCCATTAGGGGGTCCTGACATCTGGGGCAAGAAAAACTGATGTAATGGTGTCGGCTGCATGTTTTATACCCCTAACGACCTGACATCATGGAAGAAGGGACAGCAACTGATGCAGGACCCAAGACTTTGTTAATCAGGTCGACTGAGGGCTACCTGCATGCAGATAACCCAAATGTAATGACTGCAACAGTGAATACACTCGAACATCTACATTTATGGTAAGTGTACACAACTGTACTTTTTTGTCTAGTAGTCATTATCTCTGAAAAAGACCTCTATACTTCAGTCAGAAAATTACCAAACCTATGTATAAGTGCACAGAACTCATCCAGTCCATTTCTCAAAGTAAACGTTTCCTGGTTGTGAAATAAACTGAGCCATTGTCATTCCTATCTCCCGTGCTCTTCATATACAGGTAAAAGCAATTGAATGCAATAGTTGCGTTCCCTGACCCCTGTACATAAAATCTAGCACTCTGTGTGCCCCTGTACATAAAAAGAATTAGTTGAGCTGCTGAGCAAGAAGCAAAGAAACTAGCACTTGGTGAGACCCACCCCCCCTGTAAACTGCAAAGGAATTTATGAAGAAATAGCATGATCATTTTGTAATGAGTAAAGCAACTGAATGCAATAGTTATGTTTCCAACTTCCCGTACATAAGTAAAAGACAGTAAACTCAGTCTTGAGTTAGGGGAAGAAAGAAATGCTGAGTGAACTCACACTACCTAAATAAAAACTCACTGACCCGTAAAGCAATTGAATGCATTGCAATAGCTATGTTCCCATACAGAAATAAAAAGACAGTAAACTCAGTTTTGTTGTTGGACTCCTTACCTGGAGTTGGGGGAAGAAAGAAGTGCTGTGCGAACTCACTCTACCTTCATAAAACCCGCGGACCCGACAGACTGGTAAATTTAAAAGTAGTAATGGCTCAGCAGCTGTCTGCCTCATGCTGACATCATCGCACACGCCCTGCATGTGATAACATCAGTAACAGTCAAAAAAAAAAAAAAACCCTGGGAAATTCAGAAATTAAAAGGGCCGCTCAGGAATTCATGGCACCCTTTAGCCCTCAAAACTGGTATTTACAGAGGAATTTGGTATGGTTGAGAGGTATGCTCAGTGGGGGATAGTGTCAGATGCCTTGGATAAGTCCAGGAAGGCTGTATGCACAGATTTCCCCTAATCCAGGGCCTTGGTGACTATCTCGATGAAGTCCACCAGGTTTAACCAGCATGATATCCCTTTGACAAATCCAAACTGAATAGGGTCAAGTGTTTGGAGATGACCTATATTTTTGTTGATAAGGTCTATGACGATTCACTTCATGGCCTTCCAGATAAGTTATAGTGTTTGAAGACTGGATCAGCTGTTGACAAGAATGATATGTCCTCACTGTAAAGCACCAGCATGTGATGAGTACAAAAAAAGTTATGTTAGATTCATGTTTGCAAACAAACTAATATGTCTGAATGAACATGAAATCATAAGCTGGCAAAGCCAACCAGTGCTGGGTTGAATGCCAGTAGGAAAACTTCTGAATGCAGCAGCTGTACTGTTTAGCAGAAGCACATATACAGATATAGCATGATTTTGTGTATATGTGGGTCTGGAGTCATACCTCTCATCTGTACAGATTTTTGCCTCAGATTTCTGGTCTATTTCTCATAAAATTGTGGTTTTCTGACAAATCCGTGGTAAATCATTGAGGATTAAAATCAGAAAATAATGACACAGTTGAGTTTCAGACTTCATACCCTTCAGACAACCCATGCTAATGCAAATCATGTTATTCTATCAACTTTCTAAGGTTGTAAGAGAAGTATTTAAAAAGTGTCCCTATTTTTTGTCCTTTGTCCAGATTTCTTGTTCTAAGAAGTTGAGAGGTATGTCTGGAGTTCATTGGCCAGATGACCTTTTATGACATACAGCACGAATACTTGTTTCCAGTTCTTCAGCACAGCTGGAATACATGTCAGCAGTATCTACTACAAGAAATTCAAGGGAAAGCAATTAGATTATCAGGGGATGGTCAATGTGACAGTCCTGGATATTCAGCAAAGTACTGCTGTTACAGTTTGATGGATATGGACTCAGGATATCTCCTGGATTGCTCTGTAGAGCAAATTGGTGATGGAACTTCTTCAGTAGCTTTGGAAAAGAAAGCATTCCTAAACTGTATGAAGAACCTGAGGAGACTTAACGTCAACATAAGTGTTGTAGCAACAGAGCAGCATTGAGGTATTGGAAGTGTTATGAAGACAGAGTTCCCCAAGACTGACCAACAGTTTGATCTGTGGCATGTTTCAAAAAGTATTACAAAGAAGATTGTATCAGTGGCCAAAAAAGGACATGGAGCAGCTAATGCCATGGTGCCACAGCATTTCAAATCACTTGTGGTGGTGTTTGGAAACCTGTGATGGTGATGCACAATTACTGCTTGGAAATTGGAAGTCTCTCATCCACCACATTACATTACTGGCACACACAACTGGGACTGGAGAGGGCAACAATTCATGACTGTGAGCATGATATTCCATTGCCAGACTGAGAAAGCAAACAGTGGTTAGAAGTTGGTGATGCACCACACACGGCACTAGTGAAGATTGTCACTAACACCACACTGGTGAATGACCTCAAACACTTAACACAGTTCTGCCACACAGGCAGTTTGGAAGTATTTCATGCTCTGCTGTGCAAGTACTGCCCCAAATTTGAGGACTTTTCAAATAGTGGAATGAAAGTATGCACAGTGCTTGCCATTTTAGATCACAATGCCAATGTGAATCATCAGCAAGCAGTCACACATTATCCCAAAGGTAATTGTGCTAAAAAGGGTGATCTGCATTACTGGATTGTGTACCCGAAGGTGAAGCAGGAATGGGTGGCAAAGCCAATTTTTGAAGATAGAAAATATGACTATATCTTTGAGATGAGTGTGGATGTCCTTCAGATAATGTCTGGAAATCTGGCCGTGCCAAACTTTGAGATCACAAATGTTCCCGAAAATATTTCCAGGTGTGAGACCAGATAAGGTAGAAGTTATTGCAAGGCATAAATGATGGTTTGGTAAGTTACAAAGTCATTGATCATTTGTGCATGGAGTAATCGTGCTAGGACATATCTTGAATCAGAGTAATGGAGCAGTAGGTGATACATCTGCAGTGCTGTAGTGTGACTCATAGTATAAAGAAAAATTGTTGAAAATAATTTAAATTGTTTGAGTATAAAAGCTGATAGAAGTTATTTTTTTAGTACTGGATTTCCTGATGCCAACTGTGAAGAGGGCAGTGCTGGAACAGAAGAGTAAACACTTTTAATTATTGTCTGTATTAAAAGCAGGAAGAATGATTGCAGAGGAAATTAGCAAAATTGAATTTGTATTACTTCTTACCATTGATTACAAATGACAACAGGACATGAGTGTAGACTGGAAGGCATGGAATTGTGTGTATAGAAGGAGACAGACGGTGACAGTTAAATGTGTTATTGCATTATAGTGGATAAAGAAATTGTTTAAGAGAGCCATGCGACTGATGACAGGGAGAATGACATGATTTTGACTTTGAGAAAGCAGTTGCCATTATGCCTGAGGTCGGATGAGTATATGACATTCAGGAGGCAGGGTGGTTATATAGTGCCACCATCATGCATGTTGTCGATGGGCATGAAAGGATACATGACTTGAGGGCCATGCAGTTACCCAACCAATCACTGTGCATGGTATGCTTCTACAAGTCTCGATGGAAATGTGTAATCA
>NC_056731.1:183729126-183831626 GCF_019279795.1 Protopterus annectens | reverse complement strand
ATATATATATATATATATATATATATATATATACACATATATATACACATATATATACTATATATACATATATACATATATATATGTGTGTGTATATATACACACATATATATATATATATATATATATATATATATATATATATATATATATATATATATATATGATTTATATAGCATAATGGAGAACTTTGGAGCAAAGCTGGACTGACACCTCCTTATAGCCCTGCTGTGGAGAGAGCTGTGTCAGTGCACTGGCTTGCTGAAATTACTGGGGCAGGGTCAGCCTTAGGTCAAGTGGTGCCCTAGGCAAAAGGGCTTTACAGCGCCCACCCTCCCACACCACACCACACCACCTGGTGCCCCCTTCCTGGTCTATTTACACTATCCAGTTTAGTGGAAAAGCACCCCTGCTAGAGAGGTGCCCTAGGCAGCCTCCTAGTTAGCCTATGCTTAAGGCTGGCTATGACTGGGGGGTGTTATGTGTTGAATATGTCAGTACCTTTGACCCCTCCATTGTAATTGAAGCAGTGTTGTGTGGAGAGGTCGGTAAACCAACACACTTCAATGGTACATATTGAGAGTGTGTGTGTTCATACATGTACACAGGGTGTCCATGATGTAACACGGAACAAGTGCTTAAAGATGGAATGCCACTTGTTAACTGGCCTGTTAGGTCACAAGTTGTGTCTGTGCAGTTGGATTTTTGTAATAGGTGGGTGTATTGAGCTGACATCAGTGGCTTTTATTCCCCTAGATATTGAGCACTGCTTTTTGAAGAGGTAGGGAAAGCACCAGTCTTCATCGGTACACAGTGAGTGTGCATGTGCCATGAGTGTAGACGACAGTGGTGCAAATGTGTGGGGTGTATTAACAGTGTAATGGGCAGCCATTTTGCAGCTGTCATGCAAAAGATGGCTGGACATGAGAAGGGCATGCCAGTTACTAGGTGTGCAGTCGTGTTTAGGGAAAACAGCATTTGATTTGTACACAGTAGCCATGCAACACTGTTTTGTAGAGAAGTGCCCACTGTGTCATGGTCATGTGACATTCTGGATTTGTATGTGTGTGTGTCTGTAATTATTGCATATATGGAATAACAGAACTGTAAAGCAAAGCTGGACTGATACAGGCTTTTGGCTTTATTTAGAGGGCTAGTGGTGATTAAGTGCAGTGGGCTTGCTGCAACTTCTATGTGGTGGCTTGGGATGGCATGCTAATATTTTCAAAAACTCTTAGCCATTACAGCACTATGCTGGGGAGAGGAACTCAAAACCCCACTTTCACCAACACATGTAATGTGCATGCTTGTGTGTGTTTCTGCTAGTCAAAGTGTCAAGAACAGCACTGTTTGCAGGTGTGGGTGAAGAGTACTGATGAGGTGATGGGTAGCAGGTGTCATAAAACTAGGTTTGAAGACAAATTTAGTGACATTGAACATTTGTCCACATTGACCATGCACAATTCTTTTGTGAAGAACTGGCCATTGCATGCTGGTTATCCAGTCCTGCATGTTATGTAACCAGAATATGAAGTAAATCTGTATTGACACCTGTTTGCAGCCCTGCTAAAGGGGACAACTGTGACAGTGCAGTAGACTAAATCCATTTACAAGAGTGAGAGTCCTGTGCTGACAGCCATCAATCAGTTTGGTTTGGCTATGCCACTACAGCAGTGCTTTACAAAGTGGTGGAAACAGCCCCAAGGGTGACTGGTATGTTGCGTGGGTGGCTGTGTATTTATGGGGAATGAAGATGTCCCTTTAAGTGTGGTGTGAATGTTATGTATTGTGAAATGAACAGATCAAGAGTAAAACTATACTCATTGTGGTCTCTAGCAATTTGATCAGTGCTTGGTTGAGACATATACATTGATTGCCCTTTGTGAGTACATTGAGTGCTTTGCTTGATGCTTGGTGTATGGTGTCAGTGCTACAGCTGCTGGCACTCTTTCAATATATGTGTGTCATGAAGTATGTAAATCCCTGACTGATTTGGGATAGTTTTAATGGGGAAATGAGGGGTAGGAGTGTTGGGTAGCCTATCAGTGTACCTCACAAGTGTTCCTACTTTTGGCTTACAGTTTTGCACTGAAATACTATAATTTTTGAAAAAGGAGTTGGATTCTCATTATTTATTTATTTATTTATTTATTTACCGGGAAATTCCAACTGGACACAGGTCCTTTTTTAGTGGAGGCCTGGGGAGAAAAGCTCTACAGAACAATAAATGAGCAGCAAAGTACATGAAGAACAATTTAATATTTTCCAACAATAGTAAATAATACATACTGCAGCAAACATTAGTTATAAATACAATATGAAACATAGTAATGAACAGATATATCAGTATCTAGCTAGAGGCTATGAATAAAGGTAGGATGTATATACAGGTAGTACTAAGCTCAAACGGATACTGTTCTAAACTCATATACCTAAATCTTATATACAAATATTGCACTAAACTCAAGCAGATATAAAGCAGAAGCTCCACATGAAGGTGGAACAAGCTAGAACGGCTAATGGGATGGAAGGGGAAGATAGCGAAGTAAGAGAGGAGACCGAGTGAGTAGTATATGTGGTAGTGAGAGGAAGCTAGGTGTAAGTCATTTGGATATGCATCTGGAGTTGAGATGAAGTGAGGCAGTTAAGTATAACAGGTCTGAGAGACTGAGTGAGGAGGGAAGGGGAGGGTAAAAGGTGAGCCAGAGCCTGCACAGGAAGGAATGCAATGATCAGATGGTTTGAGGCAGCGTGGCTAGGGGAGGGGAGAGGAAAGGGAGACAAAAGGAGGGTTACTAGTCAGGATTGGTACATGGGCATAACCAGAGACTTATTAAGTGAGTTTTTAGTGCAGTCGTGAAGTGATTGCAAGAAGGTAGTGTGGTTATAGGGGGGGGGGGGTTGTTCCATAATCTGGATATGATGCAGGAGAATAGTACTTCTCCCGCTGAGTTCTTGGGTTTGGTCATTAGAAGTGGATTTTTGATGCTTGTGCGTAGTGGTCTAGTGGAGCAGTAGGGCTGGAGAAGGTTTTGAAGGGGTGGGACTTTAAGATGATGGTTTACTAACTTGTAGGAAAGAGAGAGTTGATTTAGGTGAAGAAGTTAAGGGAGTTCAAGCCAGTGAAGTTCTCTAAGTGAGATACAGTGGTGGCTGCGATAAGATGCACCAGTGGCAAACTTAGCAATTTTATTGTAGCAAGCCTTGAGCTTGTTTAGGTCTGTTTGTCTAAGGTAGGTAAGTATAAGAGAGGCGTAGAGTAAAGTGGAGATTAGGTGGGAATTGGCAGCAGAAATTCTGGCTGTCTTTGGTGAGGAATGTTTGTTTCTGTACAATGCACCTAGTTTTTTGTGAGCCTTTTTTATGGTAAGTGAAATGTGAGTGTCAGATCTGATCACATGAACAAATAATGACATTTATTGCAATTAAAGACTGTTTTCAGAAAAGAAATGTCATGTCAAGTAGTCTTATCTTGTGAGCTTACTAAATTAGTAGTAGTGCTATTTTGACAAGGGTCTGATTTGGAAGCTTTCTCCATGGGTCTGTTGCTGATAGGATGAGAGATATGCTACAAGTATACAACTAAAACAAGCTGTATAAGGCAATACTAACAGCTGGGTCATATAAGAGGCTTGGGAGCTCATTGTTAACAAGAAACCAAGAACTATTTTGTTGTAATGTAAAGCTTGGCATTACGTAAGATAGTTTAGGTTATACTATGACAGAACTGATATGCCAAGATAACCATGTGAGCAGCCAGAATGCAATCCAAATCAAATATATCACTGTGCACAATTTAAGAAACTGATATATTGACCTAAACTCTGGATTGTTATTTGTGTGTGTGTGTGTGTGTGTGTGTGTGTGTGTGTGTGTGTGTGTGTGTGTGTGTGTGTGTTTCACATAACTCCTGTGTAAGTGCTAGTCAAAAGTCAGGAATAAAGAAACATATGAGGTAAAACTTTAGTGGCACAACATGCTGAGATTAGTTTGATGTCTATTGTCATGCAAAACTGACTGATTAGCTGAACCTAGCCAAACTGGAAATGTGATAATCTGGCTCATTGAAGGAGGGAAGGTGGGAGGAGTAATTTGGTCAGGAACTGAATCTTACAAAACTCCTTTTTGTAAAAAGTCATTTTTATCTCAGTAATACTTCTGCAAGCTTCTTTCAGAGAATGCGTAGCACATCAGTAGGAACAACATTTGTAAAACTTAAGTGCAGACCAACTAGTGACACTGGATCTGCAGACTCTCAAACTTGACAATTTTTTTACAGGTGTTCCATTGTAAGCGAACAGAAGTGTAGTTTGACAACATACAGTAGGGCTACTTTTTCTCATGTTCTATGCTCTCATAGGACATTTTGGGACAGACTTACCTTTCCAAATGAAAAAAAAAAGTATTGCCAGGATGTCTGCCTCTGTGAGAGCAGACAGGGATAAAAAAAATAATAAAATTAGGAATAAATATATTCTGCTGCAAGCAGCTTTGGGAGGTGCAGTAATTCATGGTAAGATGAAAAATATATGTTTTTTCCATCATTTGCCTGTAGTGGTCCTTTAAGGAACATTATATTCTTGGTGTAACACTGCATTCTGGTCAGGTGGTTGGTAGAGAGTAGAAGAACATGACCCCTTTAGTATCATTACACTGATGTGCCATATAAGATGAAGGAAAGATTTCCCAAACCATGTATGTTATTCCCATATTTGTTGTTAGCATGTTCAATAATCCAACATCTACAGATCAAAGAGGGAAGAACTTCTTAGATTGTTCACTCCAGTGTGAACAATAAATATTGCCATATTTAGACTTAATCTTTTCTGACCAATTGAAGATATCCATGATTTTGAATCCAATCAGGACACTGTAACAAGCTCCTTACAAACTCCACTGAGCCATGTGTATGTTTTGCTTACAATTACTTCACCAACTACTAAGATATTGTTGGGATTACCAAGTCATACAGTCTGCCTTAGGGCCTTTTGAGTTGGCTTTGTTCAGTGTTAGCTACAAATATTTTTTGTATCCTCTCCACTGCCATGGCTCTATGACTGTGTTTGCTTTACTGTGGTCAGTGGGAGGACTGTGTTGTTTTTGTATTGAGTTTATGGCTTTTCGAGATACAGCTGATGATTTTGTGGTATTGGCTTCCAAACTTTACATACAGTATGATGTTTTGTGTGTGCGCGCGTGCATGTGTGTGTGTGTGTGTGTGTGTGTGTGTGTGTGTGTGTGTGTGTGTGTGTGTGTGTGCGTGTATATGTGTGTGTGTGTGTGTGTGTGTGTGTGTGTGTGTGTGTGTGTGTGTGTGTGTGTGTGTGTGTGTGTGTGCACACACGTGTGACCTCATAGTCTGAGAGAGTATGGGACAAAGTTTCATAGTCTGAGAGAGTATGGGACAAAGTTTCTGATCCCCTTCGCGGTGTGCATTAGATGTGGTAAGCGGTTCACCAGTACTGCTTTGCAGGATATTAATTAAGAGGGGTGTGACTTCTTTACTTTTAATGTTTAACTTCTAAGATATTATGCTTACGATATTACATCTTTAAATTTTTAGTCTCCCACCAGGACACAAGTGCTCCTCAGCAATTACATTCTGCTTGCCGAGCACACTCAAGCAAATCTGCAGTCTGCGGCTACCACTCCACCCATACAGTATAAGAAGGAATCAGTACTGCAAACTAAACAAGGATATACATTTTGAGCCTCAAGAGCAGGTGCACATTCAAGCAAATCTGCAGTCTGCGGCTACCACTCCACCCATACAGTATAAGAAAGAATCAGTACTGCAAACTAAACAAGGATATACATTTTGAGCCTCAAGAGCAGGAGCACACTCAAGCAAATCTGCAGTCTGCGGCCACCACTCCACCCATACAGTATAAGAAGGAATCAGTACTGCAAACTAAACAAGGATATACATTTTGAGCCTCAAGAGCAGGAGCACACTCAAGCAAATCTGCAGTCTGCTGCTACCACTCCACCCATACAGTATAAGAAGGAATCAGTACTGCAAACTAAACAAGGATATACATTTTGAGCCTCAAGAGCAGGAGCACACTCAAGCAAATCTGCAGTCTGCGGCTACCACTCCACCCATACAGTATAAGAAGGAATCAGTACTGCAAACTAAACAAGGATATACATTTTGAGCCTCAAGAGCAGGGTCAGTCCACCCAGGCATTCTACTTGTATGTTTTATGAGAGTGAAGCTATTACATTAGCAGTATTTCTTAGTAGTTCTCAGCTTGCTAATAAAACTGACTGTTGTAGCCTTGTGTCCCCCCCCCCACTAGTACTGTAATCCTAACTGTCCAATAGACAGTATACATTTAAATCATATCCCTGTGACTAAATTAACCATCAAGCAGCCCTCTCAGTGCTTTCTGCTTTTGTATCACTTGGAGGCCCACCTGTTTATTTGCATCTCTATACATTCCCTTCATTGCTAATGTATCTCCCTACTCTAATCTGTGCACAAACCGGTCACTAATCATCAAGTCAATGTAAAGACACACTCCCAACCTTAATAAACTTTGCTGTCTCTTCTCTCCTTCACTTTACAGGTAGTTTGAATTATTACTTACCCCCTCTGAGGCCTTCACTGATTTCCACTGATTGCCTCTCTGGTTTCTTTGCATTCCACCTGGTTTACACCCCTTGTGCTATCTCCCTACCCCAATACAAAGTCTATATTAGAATCCTGCTGAGCATGGAGCCATCTTTAAATTTCTAGTCTTCCACCAAGACACAAGTGCTCCTTAGCAATTACATTCTGCTTGCCGGTAAGCCATTAGACCTCAGGAATTTGTTTTAAAAGTGTTCAGATTTGTAAAGTAATACTTACTTTTTCTTTTGTCTTGGTTGGTTCTGCCCCGCTCCGTTTGCCCTCGCTAACGCTCGGGCTCTCTCCGCTCCTCTGCCCTGCCCCCTATTCCCTCCTGTCCCCACTACCTCTACATTTATAGTAATCACAGCCACACGCACAGCTCACCCTCTCATCACCTCCACCAATCACAGCTCCTCAAGTCATATCACATTATACCACACCAACTTGCTCCACACAAAATACTCCCAATCACTCTCATTCCCACTAGGCATTTTTTACATCACCCACACTACTTCCCCATCCACATATAGTGCAACCCTATAATTCCTATTCAGACCCCCCACCTAGAAACAACTTAAACTTTATAACCATGACTATCACGCAACTAAGTCTAGTCTGTCTTCTCATAATTCTTTACAACACCACAAGTTATCACTCTAGCAATATCCCTAAACTTAGTAGCACAACACTGCATTATGCACTCTCGTATACAGACACCACACATTATAATAATATCTGCCCACAGTTATTCAAGAACTACATAACAGACCAATTCAGGACTAAACACATATGCTCTCATTCCTACTCCAAAAAAACAATACTTTCTCACACTCCTCACCAAACTCCAACATCTGTATAACCATTTTAACTCCAGGCTCACCATAAGTGGGGATATCCACCCCAACCCAGGCCCAAATCCATCCTGTCCAACTCAAACTGCTCCAACACAAATGTCAGAACATAACATCCCCACTTTCTTCATCCCTGGGCAAATCAACAACAGCAGCAAAACCAACAATCTTTTAATGCTAAATATTAATATTAGAAGTATCAAAAATAAAATACCTGAACTCCAGGCCACAATAGCACACTACTCCCCAGACATAGTTGCTTTAACAGAAACCTGGCTAAATAAAAACATAGCTAACTCAGAAGTTCTCCCTACTGGCTACAATATCATTAGACAAGACAGACCACTTCGTAAAGGGGGTGGAACTGCCTTACTGTACAAGTCAAACTTAACTGTCTGTCAATTACCAAACTCCTACCCTTCCCCCAATAATTGGGACATACTTATCTCACAACTTCAACTTCACCCTAAAAAGGTCATCACCACAATTGTGATCTATATTCCACCTGGTAATACACCTGCTAGCCTTGAAGACTTCTTATCCTGGTGTTCTTCCACATACTCACAAGAAACCCTTATTCTGGGGGACTTCAACCTAGATTGGTTCACCTGTATATCAGAACCACCAAGTAATCTAATAAATCCCCATGGCTACCAGCAGCTAGTCCAAATTCCAACTAGATGTGATAAAAAATCTAAAAGGGAATCCATCCTTGACTGGGTCCTAACTAACAACCCCACATTGTACCCTCACACAGGCAGTCTCCCAGACACCTTAAGTGACCACAACATAATATACTTTATACATAGAAGAACAGGCATATGCAAAACCACTAACTGTATATCCACTAGAAACACAAAAAAATTCTCTCCTGAGGTCCTCAACACTTTACTCTGTAACTGTGACTGGACCCCCCCTAAAAACCCTCCCACTTGACCAGGCTGTAGCATATTTCAACAAAACATTTCTACAACACCGAGACACTGTCGCTCCATTGCGCAAAATCAAGGTTAGACCCTCTACAAACCCCTGGCTCAGTAAAGAAACCAAACAACTCCTCAAGTCCAGAGACACTGCCTGGCTTTACTATCAAAAAAACAAAGAAATACAAAGCCTAGCTAAGTACCAAGAACTGCGCAACCGTGCAAAAAAATGCATTAGGCTGGACAAAGAATCCTACTACACAACATTACAAACTAAATACCAACACAACCCGCAAAAATTTGGGAATAATGTAAACCAGCTACTAAAATCCACCCAAAAGGCTACCCCCAAACCAACAACCCCTGACACTAAAGTTCCCATTGAAACACAATCCAACTCCCACTTTGTGAACTCAATTCTATCCTTAGTATCACAGGACAGTTCCTTCCTCACTACCCCCCCAACACAAATAACACTAATACAAGCTTTACCCTCAAAACAGTTTCCACCACTTCAATCAAAAGCATGCTCTCCAAACTAAAAACCTCATCAACAGCAGCCGACCTACTCCCAGCTATTTCTTGAAACTCACAGCAGATGCTATTGCTATCCCAGTCTCCACTCTCATAAACAGATCAATTGTTGAAAACTATGTGCCCAAACTCTGGAAAATATCCTATGTTACACCCATACATAAAGGCAGGACCTCCACTGAACTTAATAACTACAGACCCATTGCTTTACTCTGCCCCCTGGCCAAAATCCTAGAAAAATGCATCCATGCCCAGATGCTAAACTATCTCCTAGGCAGCAACATCCTGTCACCTACTCAGCATGGTTTCAGACCTGCCCATAGTACCACTACAGCCCTCCTCTGCTTCACAGACACAGCAAACCGTCTCAAAAATGAAGGCCTACAAGTGTCAACTCTTTTTTTGGATATGTCCAAAGCGTTTGACACAGTCTCACACCAAATCCTGCTAAACAAACTAAACCAATATCATCTATCAAATTCCATTCTTACCTGGTTCTAAAGCTACTTAACTGGCAGGTACCAAGCTGTGAAATGGGAAAATTCTCTCTCTCCTCAGCTGCCCATAACTATAGGAGTCCCACAGGGTTCTATCATAGGACCACTACTATTCACAGTCTTCACAAATGACCTCCATACCTCCACACAGCATGCATCTGTAATTCAGTATGTAGATGACACTACCTTAATCAGTGCTGCACAAAACATTCCCACCCTCCTGCAAACAACTCAACTAGCATTCTCTGACGTTGAAAACTACCTTACCAAAGCCCAACTTATCCTCAATCCAAAGAAAACTCAGCTTATGATTATAACCAGTTCTAACAAAAACACTAACAGTCAATTCACTATCTACTCCACTAATGCTACTCCAATTGCTCCAGTGGCACAGGCTAAGCTACTGGGAATAACCATAGACTCCCACCTAAAATTTGATAGTCATCTCAACTTAACTATTAAAAAAGTACATGCCAAACTGGGGTGGCTCTACCGTATCAAACTATTTCTTACCAACAACACAAAATCAGCCATTGCTCTCTCCCAACTTCTATCCACCCTACTCTATGCATCTGCCATTCTGACTAATCTCAACAAAACTGAACTAAGCAAAATGGAAGCCTGCTATAACAGAATTGCCCACTTTGCCGCAAATTGCTCATATAGAACTCATCACTGTACTGCTTTGAGACAGCTCCACTGGCTTGAACTGCCCAACCTCCTAACCTACAATCAGCTCTGCCTCTGTCATTCTATGTATTACCTCCCCAATAAGTGTCCTGCCCTCAAAAACCTAGTACAACATCACTCAGCCAAAAGGCCTCTTAGATCATCAAGCAAACTACTACTAGAAGTCACCAACAGCTACAATAGCTTTGGAGATGCACTATATAGTAGTTCAGTGGCTAAAAAATGGAACTCTGTCCCTACAAGCATTCGAAACACATCATCCAAAGCCTCCTTTAAAGACCTCATCAGGCAACATCTCAAGAAAAGTTGGCAGTGCCATGATTGCTCCCAGGCTAGTGAAAGCAGATAACACATACATACAAAATCTAGAGTACTTGATAATAGTTTTCAATCTTACTCACAAACACTGGCTAATCTACAATGTATGTACTGTACCTGTGTACTATGTATGTATTCTACCTATGTTCCAAATTTCAGTTGTACACCACAAATCTATTAATCACCTTTATTTTTAAAATTAATATTTTTTGTTTGTTCTCTCCACTGTAACTGTTTATGTGCCGCATACCACTGTAAAAACATGTCTCCTGTAATTTGTGTGTATACTGATCATGTCTAAATAAGTAAATGTGTCTGTAATTTTTCTTTGTGGAGCTTTTCTTCCTGGGCCTCTGCTGAAAAAGGGCCTTTTCGGCTCAGTCAGACACCCCCGGTTAACAAATAATAAATAAATAAATAAATAAATAAATTACATATTTTCCTGGGTGATTTTTTTTCACATTGAAGGGTCAAAATTGCAATGACAAGTGCTCAACATTAACACTTTAAGTGATAAAAATCAAAGGCTACACAGAGTCCCTTTCTTTGAGAGTACAAGAAAATAGAGTTATGATATTTGGTTGAAAGTTTTTGTCTGACTGACAAAACACCGAAAACAAATTGCTGAAAGCCACTTTCAGTGAACGGTATTTTAATCTTTTTTGCACTTCTTGCATAGGGGGAGACTCCCACCCCTCATCTAAATTATATATACCAACTCCACAATTACATAACAGTGAAGAAAGGGCAAGACCACCTATTCATTGAAAATGGCTTTCAGTGATAATGCCATTGTGCTGTTGTCAGTTGGACAAACAGCATTCACCAAAAACATACATTCCCCAGAAAACTACCTTCAGTAAGGCACTTCCAGCATGCCACCGATGACTAGAATGCACTATTTATTTATTTAAATTTATTAGCTGGGGTGGTCACAAATGGCCAATTTCAGTATATCCCACTTAGATTCATAGGTGCATACCAAGACTATGGCCTGATTGACTATTGAGAGGCTTAGCTATGTCACCCAGTAGTAAATAAGAGTCTGTTATTTCCCCCTTATAATCAAACTGAGAGCTTGTCCCTTGGTTCTCTTACTAATCTGAAGCTTTTTCTGTACACTCAGAATTTGTAACTGAATAACACATCTGGTAGCTGCATGTACACTCACAAGTCTTATTGACTAGGCTGTCAGGGAATTGAATGAGCACCTTACCGAGTCTTTCATTTTAATCTCTTGTCAGGTGTGAGTTTCAAGGGAGCAGCAGTTTACTTTTAATCGTTTTGAGTACAGATTTGGAATGAGGGCTTTTCTGTTTTGTTTTATCAAATGACTATTTTTCTGCTGTCAAAATTTGTAATAAAAATTTTAAGCCAAATCAAAATCTCTGTGATCATTGTAAATCATCATCATCAGCAGCAGCAGCAGCAGCCCCCTTTTTCCCATTTTTTCTACATGGGGTCGGGGTATTGTGTTAACTGTTTCCAACACTCTCAATTCAGTGCCACACTCCTGCCTTCTTCAACACTCATACCTGACTGTCACAGATCTTCTTTCACACAATCCATCCTCCTCTTTGCTGGATGTCCTCGCTTCCTCTTACCTTCTTCCTGTCTATCCCAAATCTTCCTCACCAGATTGTCTTCTGCTTTTCTGCACATGTGCCCAAACCACTGTAATCTGTTCTCTTTGATCTTTTCTGCAATTGGAGCTACTAATCATTGTAAATGTTAAGAACAAAAAAGTATGTACAATGACAAATTTGAACGCAAAAGTATGGTAATTGCATAGGGAGAGAGAGAGAGAGAGAGAGAGAGAGAGAGACAAGTAAATTAATACAAGTATGGTTCGGGATCCTAATCCATTATCATGTCAAAGTCCCCATTTACCCACGATCTAGATTTGGTGAGGGATAAAAATGATAAATTAAAAGGGAGGAAACTAAGGTTGCAATGGAAGTGGCAGATTAAAAACCTACCTAACTTGTTCAATCCTGAGCAGCAGGGGGATAATTAATCCCTTTGCTTTCTGAGTTCTTCTAAGACAGGAAACCACTAGCTTCCTGAGAGCTTTTATTCAAAATCCTCTATTATAAGCATGCTTCACAAGATTTGCAGTGTATGATAAACAATGTGAGTTACAAAAATGTATAGTATGAAAGCTCTTTGACAGGCAACGGGCTACACTCTGGGTTAATATCAAAGGTCTGTGTGGAGATGTTGAATATAATTTGCAGATTTATGAAAGAAAAATGGTATTTTATTTGCTATAAATTACTAGTATTATGGTCAATCAAAGTTTTATTTCTAAAGATATTTCTATAGCTCCAAAATATCAGTGGAAGAATTGTTCACTTGTTTCAGTAAAGAGAGGGTAGTATACTATTGTTTTGTGATATTGCATAATCTGCACAAATTATGCATTTAATATTTTCACAATATGCAAAAAATATTGATCTAAAAATCTGTGTAAGATGGCAAGTCTCAGTGGGAACATTATGTGTTTTAATGTTTTTGTATAATATGGCACTATTTGTTCACTTGTAGGCAACACAGCTTTTATTAGCCCGTCCTTCAGATGAGACATTAAACTGAGGCCTCATCTGCTTGAGTTGGTGATAGCTCAGATGGATGTAAAACATCCCAAAGCATCTTTTGAAATGGGTAAGAGGAAGTTCCCTGATACCGTGGCCAAAACCTAGTAGCATAAATATCACTACTTGGCTAGTGGGACTGACCTGGTCAACAGAGCAAGAATAAAAATAAAATAATGAAATTAATGCAGCTATGAAAATATTGCTAATAATCTTAAATGCTTAACCAAGCAAACATTTGGATACCAGAATGCCTTCACATTACCCAATGTGTTTTAATGTCATTTTTTTCCTAATACCTAATCCAATATGCCAGTATCAAACTCCATTTTATACTATTGATGTAAACACCGCAGATGTAATATTTTTCATAATTTTTTGTAAACACTCTTTAATAAATCTGGCTTTGTATATCCCTTGTTGACTGTTTCACTATGCATACATAGCAAATCATGTCATCTTTAGATGCCACCTTGCTGCCTTAGTTTTTGGTATGTTTCTGTGCCAGGACATCAGAAATTAGACTATGAAAATACTGATGAATATGCTCGACACAGGAGTGTAGGAAAATCTCCTGTAAATATGAATATATTTTTATAGGATACTCAGGAAGTCTGCTTTCCTGATAACTATACTATTCCAGGAAACAAAGAGTTAAGCAGTTTATAACTAAGGCAGCCAAGGAGCAGGAAGTCATCTGATTTTTGTTAAAGATCAAGTAGATTTGTCTTACCTTTCAGGTCTCTTTTAAATTAGCAATTTTGTGGTCTTCTTACATTGCTGTGGGCTGCCTGTGCACTGAAATGCAATGCAAATAATGAATAAATAATAAAAATAGTTTTAAAATATTTCTGCTTGTACATCCTGACTCCCAACACAATGAACACTTTACACCTGAATAATGCCATCACATCATGCATTTTGATGACACTGCTCTGGGTGTAGGAAGGTACCATACATATTTCAAACTGCTCTGGAGACTTTAAACAAGCAGCTTTCCTGTGGCTGCAACACTAGTTTTTCATATTTACTTTGTAAGTGAATTAGAGTAATGTGACACAACTATCCACTAATTTTTGTCCCTTATTGCTGTATGTGTTTTTAACAAAAAATAAAACATATTTTAGGATTACAGCCAACCATTAAAGTTTCATACTTATTTTTGCACTCCAAAATGCATCAACACATTGCCTCTGATCGCACTTTGCAGTAAACAGATGTTGCATGACACAAGAATTCTGTGCACATGTAAATGCATTTTTAAAACTAAATTAAAAACATGTTTGTAATGTAGAAAAAAAACTTTCCTGTGCATAACCACCTATTCAGATCTTGCAAGAACTAAAACAGAAGATTTTAACGATATTCCTTTTCGGACCTTTTGTACTAGATCTTTAAGATTTGAAAGTAGTCATGATGAAAGGCAAGAGTCATGAATCACCATATTTTGTTAGCAATTCTAAGTACAGAGGTCTGTTTTTTCTGTGAGATAGTGGCAGTGAAGGGGGGGGGGGGGTTATATGCATATTGTGCTATTAGTACTTTTTTTTTTTCATTTACAACTCCACAGTTAGGGGTCAGGAAATGAGACATTTTTCCAGGCTCAGATGAGTTATTTGTTTAACTTTTTGCTTTAGCCATTTCCATTTTTTGTTGGAAGTTTAATCTTTAATCCAGCCACAATATCAGATATTTGAAAGCATTTATAGATGCCACCTTTAACACCATGGCCACATCTTACCTAGAGCTCAATGGAAGTGACCTAGGGCCTGTTTAATGATGTTCCGCCTCTCCCCAGAGGTCATCCTGGACTGTGTTGATCCAAAGGACAGTAGACCTATCTAAGTTCTCTCATTCAGTAGGCCCGACTATACCTGCTGAGTCAGTCTGTGTTGTCTAGCAGGAGCTGTACTGGCACGTTTCGGACAAGTCATTTTTGTTTGTGGGTTGCTGTGGCCAGTTTTCTGTGGAAAAAAAGCATTGCTTAAAAAATATACTTTGGCCATGCATATTTGTGTCCTTGTTACCAGTATATGAATGAACCAGCTGAAACTAGAAGGGGCCTTAGTCAGAGAACATATACTAAATCAAGAACTTTGTTCTTGCTGTAGTTCACACAGTTAATGAGGTAAAATATAAGGAAATTACTTTGCTGGACAGACTGAGGTAAATAAACTAAATAACAAAACTCAGTACTTACGTATTATCGCAACCAGATTTTCGCGGTTGCGGTAATATGTTTGTTGGCCCAAAAACAGATTGTGAGACTAAAAGTAAGACATAATTTGATGTTTTCTTTGGGTACAATGTAGTTTGCCCCAAATTAGTAGCGTAAATTAACGCAGAAATATGAAACTTACTTTGCGTACATCAAAATTGGTTGCACTGCTGTCTTAGTGCAGAAGTGAATTGAGGACGCATGGGAAATGCTCGTTCGTTTTTACTGTGTGATGGATTACTACGAAATTGAATACTAAACTTTTTCCTGAGAAGAAGAAATCTGGAGCAATACATTTTTTTGGTAAATAACTAGTTTTATTTGACATACTGTAGGAAATAATTGAAGTTAAAGGTAATAGCAATCTAAACAATCAAACATAGATGAAGGTCTTGATGATGGAGGCTAAAGTTACGAAGAACATTCTTGTAGTATTTGACAGAAACTGATTTTTTGGTGGGGAATAGCAGTTATTGTTGCAATGTTTTGTGGATGTTTTGCATAGTATTCATGTGGGTGTCTTCCAGATGTTTTTGAGCAACATATCTGTAAATATTTTATTGCTGATTAAGGAAGCATACTTGTAGATTGTTCACTTGCTGGGTTACACTTTTTGTATGAAGAGAAATTGTTTGCTATTGCTGTCAAGATTGCATCAAATAAGTCTTTCTTTAGTGCAAGCTGTGTTTCATGCCAGATATATTCAGTTAGGTAGGAGTCCAAATGGTGTCTTGCAGTACCTCTCTGTTTTTTGTTTCTCCACTTAACAGATCCCCACATTCTCTCTATGTGTTGTGTATGCACTCCTGTGTTTGGATCTACAAAGCTGCAGCTATGGTTTACTTTTTCATGACTGAAACCAGCTTCTTCTAGTTGTTGAGTTTGATATGCCCGCCATGAATCTGAATAAATAGTAGTGCCCTGTTTAATGTATTCTTTGATTTTATTAAATAATGTTGCGGCTGTTCTATCAGGAACTTTTACAAGAAAAGTCTCTCTTGTCTCCCTACATATCCCTCCAAATACCCACTGTTGAGGGAAAATACGGCCAGCATTACTTTTACGTCTAGTAAAAAGAGTCTCGTCTATTTCCACAATACACCCTGGCCCTCCGATTTCTTTCTTGTCCTTTTTCCCCATTTCTAAGACACAGACGTATCATGTAAGTAGTTACTTCAGTCTATGACTGTCTTGTCAGCCATGTCCAGTTCTTCCTGACAGAAACTTATAGATGTCATCTGCTTTGCCCAACAATAAAAAGCAGACAGCGGTGGTAAAATTAATTCTACTTCCTTCAAAGAAATTACTCACTCAAACTCCTAAGTGTTGGTAACATTTTTCTGTATTGCATTTCCAAAAAATCTGCTTCCCATAGTATAATGTCATTGAATGTCCGGAACAGCATTCTTTACTTGTTGATATAATGCTATATTGCTGGAAAAGTGCTATTGACTCCTTTTCTGTCTTAGGTAGATCCCACAAACGCATTGTATATATAAAGGTTGTTTTTTGGGGTTAGTTCACTACCACTTAATATCTACATAGATCGTCTTTACTAATCTGAAGTATAACTTTGACAACATTTACAGGCTCGCGGCTGGGGATATGGAACGTGTATTACACATAGCGGCTGTGTAAAATGTATTTACAGTGACAAGATGTTGGAAAACAGCATAGCTTGAAAGAAGCTCTCATTCCTTTAAATTGACAATGTTTTTGCTACCTAAACAATGTTTTTAGATGAAGTTGACATTGTCAGTGTGATTTTGCATACATTTCTTTTTACATTTCCACATTGGGAAGCAAGCGCTATTATCACGAAAATCTGGTTGCGATAATACGTAAGTACCCAAAACTCATAAAATCTGGAGGCTTTGCACAGTAGATAATCTTACTTTATAACAGGAGTTCATCCCTCTTACAATGTCTTTGTGCTCAGGTGTTAGATAATTAGGTGACCTGAAGTGTCGTTTACTTACTTCACCTAAAACAAGCTGAGTACAATATTTGCTGAAGAGCTAAGTTATAAGTTACAACTTCAAAAGATACAAAATAGAAGTCTAGTATGACGTCATGCCCCCAGAATCCCACTGTACTGTTTAAGCCTCGTGCATACGTTGGGTGCCCTACATTATGTCTCCTCTAGATGTTTCAGACAGGCCAACCATCTATTTCTACGTCTTTGCCGGTGAATTTGGACACATCTTTTGTTGTACAGAATGCAAGATGCTGTGTTACAGAGCTTCATCATAGTTCTAACAAAAACAGCACTACTTCAGAAGCTAGGCTGTTGATACCTGCCAACTGTAAATTTGGCTCTTCAAAACTAAAATGGTTGCATCTGCTGAGTATAAACCTGTCTACCTCACTGTCAAACTTCTTGCAAATACTCCAGCACAGTTTAATTTCCACTGTCATTGATACGAAGAACTCACCTGTTGTGAAAAAAACATCACATTAACTCATGTTTTTTTCCCCTTATATTATTTCAGAGGAAATGTGAAGATATATATTGTGTTATCATTACTTTATGTGTATCTTTGTCGTCGTTTTCTGTGTGTTGTTTGTGCATTAGTGTCAACTTTGAACCGTTAATTAAGGACAATAAAATATTTAAGTAAAACATATTCTTACACAACAAAACCTATGAATAATGTGTATGTATATACATACCTCTCAGCTGTCCTCATTTTCTTAGACTGTCCAGATTTTTGCCTCATATTTTCATCTGTTCACACAAAATTTGTGTTTATGGCAAAACATTGATGACTGCAGTCACTAAATAATGACAGACATTTGAGTTTTAGACTTTGTATCCTTCAGAAAATGCATGCTAACACAAAGCCTTGTATTCTAGCAATTTTCTAAGTTTATAAGAGCAATATTTAAAATCTGTCCCTATTTTTGGGCCTTTGCCCCCACCCAGATTAATTTTGGCTTTGTCCAATTTCTTGTGTGAAGAAGTTGAGAGGGATGAGTATATATGATAGAAAGTCACATACGCTAGAATATCGCCCTATTAGAAAGCACTGGTGCACCGGCTAAAAACCACGACTCAATAACTTGGTACCATCCACAGTTTGGCAAAAGGATCGCTGGTTAAAAACAATGTCTAACATTCACAAAAATGCTCAAAACAGCCTCTTCCACCAAGATTACTGCAGAAGGCAATTATTTTCATTTCTCCAAGTTCCAATAATATTGGAGATGGTCATTTACAGTAGGTGGAGCATTATAGAATAACTGATGACATCTTGTTTCATACCTGCTCAGTGGAATTGCAGTACCAAAATGCCAAGTTATATGTAGTGTAATGTGAGACTCTCTATGCAGTTCATAGATCTGCATCATTATCAATGTAATTTGCATGCTAATGGGTTGCCATGGTTTTATACACCTCACAGACTGTGGCAGATCCTTGTTTTATAAAATATAACCTGGAATGGTGGAACTGTAGAAGTGCCATTTATTTAGTAAATGCCCAGAGACATTGCAGTCCCCTTTAGAAAATAAAATACAAGTGATTGTTGCATGGTCCATGATGCAGGATTGTGGCCATTCTAACATGGTGTTTGATGTAAAATTATGGAAGTCAGCCAGTTTAGGCACTTTGTGGCATATGACTTTGAATCTTATACAGTCTGTACACAGCAGAGTGGGATACCCATTGCATTCTGCACAGTGGGATGCTTGCCATGTTTTGCTGTGCTATACATTCCCCTTTGCACTGTAAGACATAAATCATTTACACCTTACTGTTCAATGCCTTGCAGATGTTTCTGTAATCTATGCGAATCGGAAAGCATTAGAACCACCTCATAACATTATGTAGCAAATTGTCTACAGAAATAAAGCACATAAATATTATTCTATGATGGCACACAACTTTCATGAAGTTAAAGCAATGCCAATGACTGTGTGACAAGCTCATTTCTGGAATCATAGGAAGTTACTAGGCTATTGGCCCTGAGGCCCTTACAAGCCTAGCAAAGACTTTAGCCCATGTTCCAACAAGTCAGCACCCTATGCCACTGTCCAGCAGGGACATAGGTGGAATCTCAGGGGTGTATTTTCTGTTCCCCATCCGGGTATCCAGGTTGCGCTTAAAAAGGTTTAATTCCTGCCAACAAGTCCTATTGATGTCATAGACCAGGCTGAGGTCTAATGTGTGGGTTACTTGAGTGGAGCTTGACTTGCGGATATGCAACAGTCCCATCAGGGTGAGGTCTGAGATTGCTTTGTATGCCAGACAGAGGTCACCTCTGAGGAGTCTGTAGGAGACTGAGTAGAGGGACAGGGCTTTTAGCCTATCTGTGTAGGGTAGATGTCTGAGGCCCTGGATTCTCTGGGTGAGGAATCTCTGTGGTCTGTCCAGCTGCTGCATGTGCTTTGTGAGGTACATGCCGAAAGGGACATTGTATTCAATAATCGGTCTTATAAGGGAAGAATACAGGGATGTTATGACCACCTTGTCCCCGGATGAGATACCCTTACTAATGAGGTGGGCCATGTAGAAAGCTTTCCGTACAATGGAAGCAATATGGTGGTCAAAAGTCAGTTTGCTATCAACCTGGGTTCCCAAGTCCCTCATGACTGATTGCGTGCTTAGTGCCTTATTATCAATGTGATAATTTGTGGGGATGTCATTCTCCCCAAAAGGGATGATGATGCATTTTTTTGGCATTCAGTTTGAGGACATGTTTCTGGCACCAGTTATTTGTTTGGGTGAGACCCTCTTGAAGGATGTCCACATCACTAGGGGAATTGATGACAGCACACAGGCTGCAGTCATCTGAAAACTTGGTCAGCCATAGCCCACTAGATTTGGCCTGCACCTCTGAGATGTATATCCCAAAGAGCAGAGGCCCCAAAACCGATCCCTGGGGTACACCACTTGTTATGGCTTCCCCTATTTTGACTAGGTGGGTTCTATCAGTGAGCCAGTTTGGTACCCATCTGGTAACACGTGGATTGATGCCTAGTTGAGAGAGTTTATCTTTTATACCTGAGTGGGGAATAATACTGAAGGCCTTGGCCAGGTCAAGGTAGGCAGTGTGCTCCATCTTCCCCTCATCTATGGCCTTGGTGACTGTCTCAAAGAAGTTGACCAGATTTAATAGGCATGACCTCCCCTTGACAAAACCAAACTGTGTGGGATCAAGTGTCTGGAGGTTCCCAATGTCTTTGTCAATGAGGTCCATGATATTCCGCTCCATGGCCTCCAGATCAGGTTAGTTAGGTTGATGGGTCTATAATTTCCTGGATTGGTGGACGTTCCACCTTTGTGCAAAGGGATGACAGTAGCTGTCATTTACTTGGCTGGGACGAAGCCGGTACTCAGGCTTTGGTTGAATAGGGTAGCTAACAGTGCTGCAAGTTCCTGCCTGAGTTCATGTAGAATGCAGCCTGGGATGTTATCGGGTCCCACAGAGGCTGTATTTTTTGCCTTTGAGAGGGCAGTGATGACTTGCTCCCTAGAGATAAGGGGAGGGGGGCAGGTTCTGGGGATGTCCTACTTTACTGATGAGGGGGGACAGAGGAGTGAAGTTTTCACTGAACCTGTCTGCAGCAGGTTGGCTATAGCTACAGGGTTTGTGTATGTGGTGTCCTTGACCACCAGTTCTAAGAAGATCTGGGTGCTTCCCTTGAGATTGCGGACTTGTGTGAAGAAAGCCTTTAACTGTCTTTAGTAGATGTGGCCAGTTTGGAGTCGAAGTTTGCTTTGGAAGATTTCACTAGTGCTCTTATTTGCTTGTTCAGGCTAAGGAGAAATTGCTTCCAATTAGACACCTGCTCCTTCTTGGCTCTGGACAGCAACTTTTTTTCCCCTTTTATTATAGAGTTTATTTATTGTAGATTTCCACCAGACAGGTTTACTCTTCCTTGAGGAGGATGATTTTGTCCTGTCTGGTACTCCTGATTCCATGCAGCTATATAAATGCTCACACAGTACTTTGGCGCAGGTTTGGACATATGTGCCAGTTAATGTGGAGGGGAGGGGGTTGTGAAGCTGTTTATACCTTCCCTCAGGAGGTGCAGCTCCAACAGAACTGCATCAGTTGAAAGTAATGGGGATATTAATTTATAAAGGGTATCCCAGAAAGCAAAGGGGCTAAATCAGGCAAAGTGTATCAGGTTGCAAAGTAGTTATTAGGCTCACTCATATTTTCTTCACTAGAATCCAAAGCATTGCTCATAATTGTGATATGAGGCCTCTGCTAAGCCCCACATGAGCCCGAGCCAGTTCAGCAGGTCTGTTCCCAGGTACGCAGGAATAGTCTAGCTCCAGGACAATGGAATTTTGCACCATATTGTTTTAAACAATGAGCATGGTGTAGAGGCAAAAGACATTCAATTGCTGGGACACTAATTCTTTCAAAGGCTGTGGCATAAAACAAAAATGTAAAGTTCCAAGAAAATGAACTAAAATTGTAAAGAGAAGAACAGCTTTTGCTTTCATTTTTGCTTTTTCTGAATCCATGGTCAGCTGGTATCTCTACATTATTGGATATCATGTTATTTGCTACTTTTGAGGTACAGTTTACATAAAAGCATTCTTTGATGCAGCTGAGAACTGAGTTAATGACTCAACTGAGAAACATGAGTTAATGTGATGTTCTTTCAACTGAGAATTTCAAACTGTTTATGGTTACTATTTGTTGTTTCTTTTTACCTGTATACATCTGTTAAACAGGACAAATTGACCCCGGATGAGAACTGCTAACATACCTATGGAACATATACAGAACAAAGTAACTTTTATTTGAATGAACAAGTTCAGACAGCCTGGAGTACTGCATCATCTAGGTGGTTATCTTTTAAACAATAAATATAATTTGGGGGTGAATCTGTGAGGTGTTCTCATGAAAATCTACTACAAAGCAAAGAGGAGAGAAGATTTACTTCCAACAGCGTGGCTGAAAAGAACCATACAGGAGAGGAATTTAGATTAGGTTAACAGTATGATAGACTCCAGGGGATGTTTAACATGCAATCTGCAAATGCATATTCTGGAAAGTAGTGTCACATAGGTTCATAGGAGATTACTAGGCTTGCGGCCCTAGAGCCTTTACATGCCTAGTGATGTTAATCCCAAGTATCTCCATTTGTTCTTTTTGGGTAATTCACAGAATGAATTTATGAAAAGATTGGGTTTGTGATCAACATTGGCTACCCCTGTCCATAAGGGACATGGGTGCAACCCCAGGGACAAATTTGTGCTTTCCTATTCAATTAACTAGGTTGCATTTAAATAGGGTCAGTGAGGACCTCTGTTTACATGAAGAGGAAGTCTATTCCAGATAAGTAGCAGCCTTTGTGAGACATATCTGTCTCTCCAGCATGTTCTGTTAATGTTACAAGCTAGGCTGAGAACCCTAGAGTGAGTGACTCTTGTATTATTTGACTTGCAGATGTGCAGCATTTCCATTATGACAGGGTTGGAGATTGCCTTATAGGCCAGGCACAAGTCATCTCACAGCTATAAGATAAAGTGTGAAGTAACAGGGCTTTCAGCCTGTCCATGTAGGTCATAGTTTGGAGTCCCTGTATTTTCTTAGTGAGAAACCACTAAGGGCTTTCCAGCTGCTGCAGGTGTCTTGTGAGGAACATGCAAGAGGGTGCATTACACTCTATTAGTGGTCTGATGAGGGTTGAATATAGTGGAGTTATAACATCCCTTGACCTGGATGCTATGCCCTTGCTAATGAGGTGTGCAACGTAGAAGGCTTTCCTTACCATTGTGGAAACTTGGTGGTCAAAGTTCAGATTGCTATCAACCTGTGCTCCCAAGTCACAAACCACTGGTTTGGAACTCTGGGGATGCTAGCACTATTGTGATTTGAGGGATTTTGTTTTGCCAAAGGGAATAATAATGCATTTTTTTTGCATTTAGTTTTAGACCATGGCTTTGGCAGCAATCATTTGTTTGTGTTAGCTCTTCTTGTAATATGTTGACATCATTGGGGGACTCAGTGATTACTCCCAGTTTGCAATCATCAGCGAACTTAGTGGACCAAAGACTGTCTACTTTGACCTGGACTTCTGAGAAATAGATGCCAAACAGTAAGGGGCCCAGCACAGACCCCTGTGGTACTCCACTGGTGACAAGCCTACTTGTGGAGGTGGAGTTACAAATTCCGACAGAGTGTGTTCTGTCGGTGAGCCAATTGGCTACCCATCTGGTAAAGTAAGGGTTAATCCCTATCTGGGAGAGTTTCTCAACAATGCCAGAGTGGGCAATTGCATCAAAAACCTTGGCAAGATTGAGAAATGCAGTGTGCACTGTCTTACCGTCCTTTGTCCATGGCTTTGGTGACATTCTCAAAGAAGCCCCCCAAGTTTCTACCCTTAGCAAAGCCAAACTGGGTTGGGTCCATTGTTTGGAGGTTGCCTATGTCCTTGTTGATAAGGTCCATGATAATTCTTTCCATGGCTTTGCAGATGAGTGTGGTTAGACTTATAGGTCTGTAGTTCCCACGGTCAGTTGATGTTCACCCTTTGTGCAGGGGGATTACTGTTGCTGTTCTCCATTCTGCAGGAATGTAACCAATTCTCAAGCTATTATTAAAGAGAATGCCAAGTGGTTCTTCTGGGTCTTGTTTTAGATTGTTTAGTAAACAACCTGGGATATTATCTGGCCCCACTGAGGCTGTGTTTTTGGCCTTGGCAAGTACAGAGATGACCTGTTCTCTAGAGATAATAGGCAGAGAGCTGGTGTCAGGTATGCTTTGAGATATGGTAGGTGGGTACAAGGGGGTGAAGTTTGCCTGAATCTGTCAGCTAGCATGTTGGTGATATCTTCCAGTATGGCATGAATGATCCCATCTACAACCAGTTTGGAACATAGCTGACTTTGGATGTAGAAAAATGCCTTATGATTATCCTTGGTTAGGGATACAAGTTTAGTTTTGTAATTTGCTTTAGAAGACTTTACAAGATTTCTGATTTTCTTGCTTAGGCTTAGGAGAGAACTCTTCCTTTGCAGAGTGATATCCCTCTTGCTTTTGGACAACAGTTTCTTTCTCTTGTTATATAATCTGTTCATACTTGAAGTCCAACACTGTGGCTTATTTTTATGGGAAGACCTGGTTTTGATCTGGTCAGATATGGCATAGTGTATGCAGTTGCTTAAGTCTTTGTACAGGGCATTTGTGTATATTTCAGCATAGCTCATTGATGTCTGTGAATGCAAGTGGTATGAAGCTTTTTATACTGTCACACCCCTACACTGGCCCAGTAATCAAGGAGCCTCACTCCTCACCACTGGCAACAGTGGGGGACGTACATGCTAGGAGGATGACAAGCACACACACAGTAAAATACAATTTTCCTTAAGAGCACATGGAGATCACAGTCTGGGGCTGGTTTCTCCCTCTTTCTCCAGATCCCCAAATAAGACTCCCCACTGGCACAGCTACAGGGTTGAGATCTCAGCTGAGTGGCTAAACCAAGATCTCTAGTATCCTCTCTGTCCAACCAGTGTTTCGTGTCCCTGCCCAAGTAGCTGACACACTAACTCTTTGAGATTTGGTTTATATACAAACACACACACACACACACACACACACACACACACACACACACACACACACACACACACACACACACACACACACACACACTCCTGGGAAAGGCTGGCACAGGTTTACTGGCTATGACCCCTTCTGCCCAGACTATAAGGTAGTTTCCACTGCCAGCAGCCACTACTTATCAGCTACTGTAAGGGTCTTAACAAAGGGTGTCCAATCCTACTGTGTAATGTTACTTTTAATTCAAATGGTAGTGTGACCAAGAGCAAGGCTATTTAAGAGTGGCTTGTACAGTGTCACCATATAGATATGCAAGTACCATAAGAGCTTAAATATCTCTAAAACAGACCAGCCACAATTAAAAGGTTTAAATATATTTAATAATAAAAGAACAAAACAATACTCAGTATGTAATCAGTTACATCACAGTTCAAAATCACAGAAAATATTTAAAACATCATTGCAGAACAGTCTCAAATAAATAAAGAAAACATCTAAGCTGCACTTTACTATATTCCTATCTTAATCTAAAAGAGTTATTATGCCCTAAATACTTACTTACAGCAAGGCAAGTGCAGAAGGTGGTGATGAGTAGATGTTTCTAGGTCAAAGACAACATACAAAATGCACAGTCCCTCTCTGAGAAAGTTTGTAAATTAATATCAAATATTACTGCTGGGTTAGCTTGGATGGCATCACTTTTTGTCACCTGAATTCAGTTCCCAAGCTAAACCCCCCTTTGTCAAAAACTAACAGAATTTTAGCATATCCCTGTGAAAGATACATTATCTCTCAGATGTTTGCAGATCCTGGAAGTCTTAAAACAAAACACTTATACATCTTAAACCTAGTAATTACTTCTCTTTCCAGACAATATAAACACTTGAAGCTATAAACATTGTGTCTGTGACTGCTCAGAAACTGAGATATAACTTTTATAGCACAATCATAAAATAATTTAATTTCAACTTATTTTCTTGAAGTTTTGCAAGTTAACCCTGTATGTTCTAGTTTCTACTGTTAAAACATATACATTTGCACAGATATAGTTTGTATACATTTTTGTTCTTTTTTAGTAGGGTACACCATGGACACATCCTTGAAGCTCAGTACTGTACAAACTCTGTTCAACACACACTTCTGTACCAGAAGTTTAATATACACATAATCTATAGTTTTAATACATTTGTAATATATGCATATGAATCATGTTGATATTCACAGATGACATAGGATTATTTACAAAATTCCAGATAGCTGGACTGGCAGTGTGACATTTCTTCCCCCCTGATAACTCAAGCTAGTTTTTCAAGTGACCCTTGAGAAACTATGCTTGACCTGGGAATACCTTACCCCATTCATTGTCTTGACAACCCATCTGTGTGGGCATTGCTAACCCTACTTCAGTGTTGCACTGTCATATCATATGCATGCAACCCTAGACTCCATCTTAGTAACTTGGCATTTTGCTGGCTGGCTCAATGTAGCCATGTTAAGATATTGTGGTCTCTAACTACAGTGAATTTCAAAGGGTGAAAAACCTGTGGATTCCTGTGGAGCCTTTCTATAAGCAAACAACAGGTGGGGCAAATATTTGTCCCACACTCTCTTGAACTGGTTTGCAAATGCCCGTAGCATTGTCTTGAATGTAGAGTTTAACATCTCAACAAGACCATTAGTCTGGGGATGGTAGGGGTGGTCTTTAGGTGCTTCACCCCACAGTACTTCCACAGACAAGCCAGCAGGTCTGATGTGAAATTGGCACATCTGTTAGTCAGTATTTCTTTGGAAAACCTACCCTGCTGAAAATCTCTAACAAAGCATTTTCCACCTTTTCTGCCTCAATGGAGGACAAAGCCACTGCCTCAGGGTATCTTGTAGATTAATCTACTACCACTAAGATATACTTCTTCCTGTGGAATGTGGAGTACTCAGAGGCTCCACAATATCCATAGCTACCCTCTGAAATGGCTCCTCAATCACAGGCAAAGGCATCAAAGGAGCTTTCACCTTGTCTCCTGCCTTGCCTACCTTTTGGCACTTCTCACAGGTCCTGCAGTACCCTGTTACATCTCTGGAAATCCAAGGCCAATAAAAGTTCTGTATAATATGTCTCTTTGTATATTTTATGCTCATATGACCTCAAAGGGAATTTCATGGGCTATGGCTAGAAGTGCCAGATGGTAGCCTCTGAGCACTACCAACTGCTATATTCTCTCACCCTCTAGCCCTCCCTCAGGGGTCCACTCTCTATACAGTAACTCTTTGTCCCAGTATACAGATTCCCCTTTCCCTGAGAATCAGGTGCCTCACTGGCTACCTTTCTCAGGCCTTGTAATGTAGAGTCTGAGAGCTGAGCCTGTCTCAACTGTCTCTTTATAACCCTTCCCAGCTCCTCTTTTACAGGAAATCTGGCATCCTGTGACAGTGGTGCCTCACTGTCAGCCTGGATACTATTACTCACCTCTGCCCTTAGAGTCACTCTGTCTAAGGGAACATCAGTACCCACCAGCAGCTGTGGCTCACCTTCAGTCTCACTGCTACAGGGTAGCTCCCTCCCTGAAGTAACCACCTCACCAGTCCTGGCTGCAAGTGTGTGGTCTGTCTGGGTCTCCCCCAGGCTACCAGACCCACATGCTTGTCTACAAGTCTGACTGTGTGTAACTGCATGCGCACACAGTACTGCATTATCAAAATTATTCCCTATCAGGGCATCTGCAGGGATATCCTCAAACAAACCTACTTGCTGGGTTCCTTTTCCACCCTCTCAGTCAAGGTGAGCCATAGTTAAAGGTATTTGGAATGGGGTCCCTCCTAAAGTTCTGACTGGAGTAGACTGCCCAAGCAAGTAGTGCTCCTCTTTAACCATTGTAGGGTTCAGAATAGTTAAGTCAGAAACTGTGTATCTCTTAGCAGTGGCCTGTTTCCCATCTACTAAGATAGGATATAACCTCTTATGGTAGTTTGGTACCCTTGTTGTTTCCAGACTACTTACTGCTGGCATTCTGTTATTCCCACTTGCTGGTTCCCCTACCTTTTGCTGTCCACTTTGCCTCTGTGAACATCTATATGCTACATGGCCCCACTGGTTGCATTTAAATCATTTAACCCTTGGTCCTGGACATGTAGCTGGACTAGTGGCTTCCCCTGCTACTGGTGGACTCTGTATGGGTGGTCTGGGCTGCCCACCATCGGTTCTCTTAGACCCATGAGCAACACTGGGTATCCCTTTCCTGTGCAGTGATGCCCTGCTTGCTAGGTATAGGTCTCCCTTCTTCCCCAACTCATCTGCAATATTGGATTATCTATCTGCTAACTAGATTCTCATATCCTCAGGCAAAGTGCTAAGGGCTTGTTTCCTCACCAAAAGGTCTGCCATCCCTTCAAAAGTGGTGACCTGACATCCACACACCCACTATGAAAATAAGTGCTTAGTTCAGCAACATTTTCACACGCACTTTCATCTGCCTTGTGTCTATGCTCACAAACCTTTTTCCTATAAGCTTAAATTGTTAACTTAAAACATTCTAAATGACAATTCTTCACAATATTATAATTTAAGCAATCAGTATCAGACAATTTAGAAATAGCAGTTACAGCTTTACTATGGAGTAAGGGGGTCAGGAACTGTACCGAGAGCCCTTGGTCAACATTATACTGTTTACATACCCTTTCAAACATATGAATGAAACTATCAGAATTATTCCTCTCTGTAAATTGTGGAAGAAATTTACTGACCTTTGTTGCCTCTGAGGTTCGGTTACTCCCTTTCCTATTACCTCCATGACCCTGGTGAAGAGTTAGCATATCCTTTTCATGTTGCCACTGCCTCTCATTGTCCTCAGTTTCCAGACGTCTCAGTCTTACTGCTGCTTCTATTTCCAAATGTTTGCCCTCCGGTTCAAGTCTCTTTAATTCCAGATGGATTTTTAAGTCCTCTGTGGAAAGGTTGAGCTGTCCATTTTCTGAGAGTTGTACATCCCAAAGGCCAGTCTCGTTGTTCTCCTGATTTCTCATGTGTAATGCAGCTGTGCCCAAGGGTACACTCATTTCTGCCTTAGTCAGGTTGGCATGCATCAGTCCTTTGGCCTGGCACATCTCAGCCAACTGGATCCTTGTCAACTTGCCATAGTCCTCTGCTGACATACTTGCCTGCTCTCCCTGACTAACTAAGCTAACAAAAAAAAAAAACAAACAAAAAAAAACAATTGTAATATAGGACTCTAACTCTGAATGTTCACTGTGTGGCTGATTGAGAGTACAAACACCTTCCTTAGTGACCACTGTTTACAGGCAACAGGAATTCAATATCCACATAACTGAATCCTAATATGTAGATCACAACTACAAGCCAATTAATATGTGATATGGATATCACACCACTGCCAACCAATTAATATGTGACACCTCAACACTGGACCAGTAATCAAGCAGCCTCAGTCCTCACCACTGGCAACAGTGGGGGACATAAATATTGGAAGGATGACAAGTACACACACAGTAATGTACAATTTCCCTTAAGAGCAAACAGAGATCACAGCCAATCTGGGGCTGGTTTCTGCCTCTTTCTCCAGATCTCCAATAAGACTCCCCACTGGCACAGCTATAGGATTGCGATCTCAGCTGAATGGCCAAACAAAGATCTCCAGTACCCTATCTGTCTTACCAGTGCTTTGTGTCCCTGCCCAAGTAGCTGACACATAAACTCTTTGAGATTTGGGTTATATACAAACACACACACACACACACACACACACACACACACACACACACACACACACACACACACACAAACACACACCTGGGGAAGGCTGGCACAGGTTTACTAGCTATACCCCCTTCTGCCCAGATTATAAGGTAGTTTCCGCTGCCGGCAGCCACTACTTTTCAGCTACTGTAAGGCCCTTAACAAAGGGTGTCCAATCCTACTGTGTACTGTTACTATGAATCCAAATTGTAGTCTGACCAAGACCAAGGCTATTTAGGAGTGGCCTGTACAGTGTCACCATATAGATATGGAAGTACTCTAACAGCTTAAATATCTCTAAAACAGACTAGCCACAATTAAAAGATTGAAATATATTTAATAATAAATAATAAAAGAACAAGACAATACTCAGTAAGTAATCAGTTACATCAGAGTTTGAAATCACAGGAAATATTTAAAACAACATTGCAGGACAGTCTCAAATAAATAAAGAAAACATCTAAGCTACACTTTACTATATTCCTATCTGAATCTAAAAGAGTTATTATGCCCTAAAAACTTACTTACAGCAAGGCAAGTGCAGAAGGTGGTGATGAGTGGATGTTTCTAGGTCAAAGGCAAGATACAAAATGCACAGTCTTTCTCTCAGAGAATTCTTAAATTAATATCAAATATTACTGCTGGGTTAGCTTCGATGACACCACTTTTTGTCACCTGAATTCATTTCTCAAGCTAAACCCCCCTTTGTCAGAAACTAACAGAATTTTAGCATATCCCTGTGAAAAATATATATCTTTCAGATGTTTGTAGATCCTGGAAGTCGTAAAACAATTAAACACTTCTTCATCTTAAACCTAGCAATTACTTCTTCTTCAAGACAATATAAAAATGTGTAGCTCTAAACATTGTGTCTGCAACTGCACTGAAACTGAGAGATAACTTTTATAGCACAATCGTAAAACAATTTAATTTCAACTTATTTTCTTGAAGTTTTGAAGTTAACTATGTATGTTCTAGTTTCTGCTATTAAAGCATATTCATTTGCATAGGTATATAGTTTGTATACATTTCTGTTCTTTTCCAGTAGGGTACACTGTGGACACATCATTGATGCTCAGTACTGTACAAACCCTGTTCAACACACATTTCTGTACCAGTAGTTTAATATACACATAACCTATAGTTCTAATACATTTGTAAGACAAGTATATGAATCATGTTGATATTCACAAATGACATAGGATTATTTACAAAATTCCAGACAGCTGGGCTGGCAGTGTGATGTATATCATCTCCTAGTTGGCTGTAGTTAGCTTTGGTAAAGTTTTTTATAATTTTTGTTCCTGTGAGGGTGTCAGTTCCAGTAGTTACTTCAAACTAGACTGGTTTGTGATCTGACCTAACTATGGAGGGCATCACACATGGGGAAGTATAGTGACCCCCCATGCTGGTGAGTATGATGTCCAGAACATTACAGCAGCCTCAATCCTCACAGACTATCTGTTACAGAACATTTGTGTTAAGAAAGTCCAGGAACCTCTGGGTAATCATGTTTTTGCTTGTGTATGTCCCCCAGTCTAAGGAAGGATAGTTGAAATCTCCCATGACTAAGGTGTTGGGCTGTATGGTGGGGAATTCCAGTAAACTGAGGTAGGTGGTATGTTTATCCTGGTTTATGGTGGGGATCTATAGCTAGCAATGCTGTGGTATGGTACTTTCCCAATAGTTAATTGGACGTGGAGTAATTCTAGACAGTGATGCTGTTTGACCAGTCTCGAAGTGTATTTGGTTTTAATGAAGATGGATACACCTCCACCTTTGGTTCCTTCATGCTTATTTTGAGGTCTGAATGTGTGGAAGGCATTGTAGCCTTGCATGGTTGGGGTGCTGTCAGTGGCCTTGAACCATGTCTTGGTAAATGCACAGACATCAGCATCCTCTAAGGTGAGGAGTGCTTCTGAGGAGTGCAGTTTCATGTTTTAATTCCTAGCATTAAGCAGCACAACCCTAAGTTTGTTTCAATTAGATTTTGTTACATTAGAAAATTTGTTGTTTTGACATTACCTAAAAAAGGTACTATGAGGGAGGCAATGACCTTTGCCATTATCCAAAAGCCTAGGGGGACAAGTGCAGACCATCTCTACCAAAGCAACAAGATCTGTCTACCATATTCTCCCAGGATGATGGATACTGGATTCCCCTGGACTGACACTGGAAACTGAGCCAATTGTTTAAGTCAATCATTTTTTGTTTATATTGTGGCATTATCCTGGGTGAGAGTAGGATATTGCTTAGGGCTAGAGACATACCTGTCTGGGACACATAATCAGAGAGTTCTGTCATGTCTCTCTTCATATAGTCCAGAGAGGTACATCTGAAGTCATTCACTGCAACATGGACTATGACAGAGTCTTAACAGTACTTGTTGTTGAGTGACTTCAGTGCATGCGTAATTTGTTGGATCCTGGCACCTGATGGGCAGCTGACCGTGACCTTCACCTTGTCCAGTCTGGTGAGGGGGACATCTGTGTGTCTCACTGTGGAGTCACCTAAGACCAAGACATTTGATGCATTTTGCTTTAGGAGATTATTTGTTGAGACATGGGCATGTGTGTTGATATGTGTAGTGGTTTATTTTTGCTAAGTGTGAGTGTGGGTGGTGTGCATTGGTGGGGGGGTCTCTGTTCTTTTGGTAGGCTTTTAGTGAGTACCTCTGCATATGTGGGTTTATGTGTCATGACCTTATTTTGTGTGAGAGGTGAGGTTTGCGTGAGAGCTGAAGTGTGTGTGCTAACAAACTCTTTGATATCTAGTTTGTTTTTATATGAGAATTGACTCCAATTCCACAGTGTATTTGCATCTCTCACATAGGGTGTTAGTTTGCTTAAGGAGTAAATGGGTGTCACTATACATAAGACAATTGCTGGATTGCCTCAAGATGCCTATATCAATCAAGCTGGCAGGAGAAATGATGGGAAAGTGTCCATCCATTGTGGCAGGATTTTTCTGAATGTGGTATTTGGGAAATAAGTCACAAACAGCAAAAATGAAGCAGTAATTCAATTAAATATAGTTAATGAAGTGCAGTTCTGGTTTAAAATATACTTATTTTTTCACATGACAAAGCTGTTCAGCCAGTTGGCAGTTGTAAAATATATTTAACTGGAGGAAGGTCTGTAACTATCTTAATTCTAAACCTGCTAGATCAGTTATAATACTTCTGAACTGTATTAATTTGCATAAACCTCACATGTTCACTTTATATAACTTTACTGTAGGGTAGCATCACAGTGTATAAAACCTATTACACTTCATACAAAGAAAGAATAAACGAAAGAGAGGAAAAGCTTTGACTTAGGGTAAAAAAACATAATTATGGCAATGTTTCATAGCTAACTAGTCAAGTTTTGTGTGCTGTAAATTATAGAAAATATAACAATAAAGATATTAATGGGGAAGCATAATATAATCAGATATTAAAATTTCCATTTCCAGCTGTCAAGAGAATTAGTACATTAGTGCTTACATCAAAAGAACTATAAATTATATGTGTTCTTGGTATTTACTTTCTAATGCAAAACATTCTGTTTCTCATTTTTATGTACCAATAATCTTCATTAATCCAGTTTAATTAGAAACGGGATGTGCAGGGGTAACTGAAAAACATTAATTATGATTTTTAACTGCTTTGTTTATTTCATTTGGTAGAGACAGGCTAAAATTAAAAAATGTAAATTAAATATGAATTACTAGTATCCGAATAGTACAGATGCTTTACTGAAAAGAAGAGTCAGTTGAAGCAAATGCAGTTTACAGTGGATATCTTAGCTAAACAGTTATAAAATGCAGGAATAACATGACTTAAATTAGCACTGGCAAAGTGTTTGAGCAATTATAGAAATGTTGTGACAGTATGCATATTTTCTTTTGGTTTAGTTTTCAAATATTTAGGCTGTTTTATGTTGCAGGATTAATGTCTGACATTGTTAATTAAGGTATATATAATGTCTGTGAGATCAGTACTGACTCTGTGTTTGATGTCTGTGAGAACAGTACTGCCTCGGTGTTTGATGCCTGTGAGAACAGTACTGCCTCGGTGTTTGATGTCTGTGAGAGCAGTACTGCCTCGGTGTTTGATGTCTGTGAGAGCAGTACTGCCTCGGTGTTTGATGTCTGTGAGAGCAGTACTGCCTCGGTGTTTGATGTCTGTGAGAGCAGTACTGCCTCGGTGTTTGATGTCTGTGAGAGCAGTACTGCCTCGGTGTTTGATGTCTGTGAGAGCAGTACTGCCTCGGTGTTTAATGTCTGTGAGAACAGTATTGCCTCGGTGTTTGATGCCTGTGAGAACAGTACTGCCTCGGTGTTTGATGTCTGTGAGAGCAGTACTGCCTCGGTGTTTGATATCTGTGAGAGCAGTACTGCCTCGGTGTTTGATGCCTGTGAGAACAGTACTGCCTCGGTGTTTGATATCTGTGAGAGCAGTACTGCCTCGGTGTTTGATATCTGTGAGAGCAGTACTGCCTCGGTGTTTGATGTCTGTGAGAGCAGTACTGCCTCGGTGTTTGATGTCTGTGAGAGCAGTACTGCCTCGGTGTTTGATGTCTGTGAGAGCAGTACTGCCTCGGTGTTTGATGTCTGTGAGAGCAGTATTGCCTCGGTGTTTAATGTCTCTGAGAGCAGTACTGCCTCGGTGTTTAATGTCTGTGAGAACAGTATTGCCTCGGTGTTTGATGTCTGTGAGAGCAGTACTGCCTCGGTGTTTGATGTCTGTGAGAGCAGTACTGCCTCGGTGTTTGATGTCTGTGAGAGCAGTACTGCCTCGGTGTTTGATGTCTGTGAGAGCAGTACTGCCTCGGTGTTTGATGTCTGTGAGAGCAGTACTGCCTCGGTGTTTGATGTCTGTGAGAGCAGTATTGCCTCGGTGTTTAATGTCTGTGAGAACAGTACTGCCTCTGTGTTTGACATTTGTGAGCGCAGTACTGCCTTGGTGTTTGACATTTGTGAGAGCAGTACTGCCTTGGTGTTTGATGTCTGTGAGAGCAGTACTGCCTCGGTGTTTAATGTCTCTGAGAGCAGTACTGCCTCGGTGTTTGACGTCTGTGAGAACAGTACTGCCTCGGTGTTTGATGTCTGTGAGAGCAGTATTGCCTCGGTGTTTAATGTCTGTGAGAACAGTATTGCCTCGGTGTTTGATGTCTGTGAGAGCAGTACTGCCTCGGTGTTTGATGTCTGTGAGAGCAGTACTGCCTCAGTGTTTGATGCCTGTGAGAGCAGTACTGCCTCGGTGTTTGATGTCTGTGAGAGCAGTACTGCCTCTGTGTTTGACATTTGTGAGCGCAGTACTGCCTTGGTGTTTGACATTTGTGAGAGCAGTACTGCCTTGGTGTTTGATGTCTGTGAGAACAGTATTGCCTCGGTGTTTGATGTCTGTGAGAGCAGTACTGCCTCGGTGTTTAATGTCTCTGAGAGCAGTACTGCCTCGGTGTTTGATGTCTGTGAGAGCAGTACTGCCTTGGTGTTTGATGTCTGTGAGAGCAGTACTGCCTCGGTGTTTGATGTCTGTGAGAGCAGTACTGCCTTGGTGTTTGATGTCTGTGAGAGCAGTACTGCCTTGGTGTTTGATGTCTGTGAGAGCAGTACTGCCTCGGTGTTTAATGTCTCTGCGAGCAGTACTGCCTCGGTGTTTGACGTCTGTGAGAACAGTACTGCCTCGGTGTTTGATGTCTGTGAGAGCAGTATTGCCTCGGTGTTTAATGTCTGTGAGAACAGTATTGCCTCGGTGTTTGACATCTGTGACAGCAGTATTGCCTCGGTGTTTAATGTCTGTGAGAACAGTATTGCCTCGGTGTTTGATGCCTGTGAGAGCAGTACTTCCTCTGTGTTTGATGTCTGTGAGAGCAGTACTGCCTCGGTGTTTGATGTCTGTGAGAACAGTATTGCCTCGGTGTTTGATGCCTGTGAGAGCAGTACTGCCTCGGTGTTTGACATATGTGAGAGCAGTACTGCCTCTGTGTTTGATGTCTGTGAGAGCAGTATTGCCTCGGTGTTTGATGCCTGTGAGAGCAGTACTGCCTCAGTGATTGACATCTGTGAGAGCAGTACTGCCTCGGTGTTTAATGTCTGTGAGAACAGTATTGCCTCTGTGTTTGACGTCTGTGAGAGCAGTATTGCCTCGGTGTTTGATGCCTGTGAGAGCAGTACTGCCTCGGTGTTTGATGTCTGTGAGAGCAGTACTGCCTCGGTGTTTGATGTCTGTGAGAGCAGTACTGCCTCGGTGTTTGATGTCTGTGAGAGCAGTACTGCCTCGGTGTTTGATGTCTGTGAGAGCAGTACTGCCTCGGTGTTTGATGTCTGTGAGAGCAGTACTGCCTCGGTGTTTGATGTCTGTGAGAGCAGTATTGCCTCGGTGTTTAATGTCTGTGAGAACAGTACTGCCTCTGTGTTTGACATTTGTGAGCGCAGTACTGCCTTGGTGTTTGACATTTGTGAGAGCAGTACTGCCTTGGTGTTTGATGTCTGTGAGAGCAGTACTGCCTCGGTGTTTAATGTCTCTGAGAGCAGTACTGCCTCGGTGTTTGACGTCTGTGAGAACAGTACTGCCTCGGTGTTTGATGTCTGTGAGAGCAGTATTGCCTCGGTGTTTAATGTCTGTGAGAACAGTATTGCCTCGGTGTTTGATGTCTGTGAGAGCAGTACTGCCTCGGTGTTTGATGTCTGTGAGAGCAGTACTGCCTCGGTGTTTGATGCCTGTGAGAGCAGTACTGCCTCGGTGTTTGATGTCTGTGAGAGCAGTACTGCCTCTGTGTTTGACATTTGTGAGCGCAGTACTGCCTTGGTGTTTGACATTTGTGAGAGCAGTACTGCCTTGGTGTTTGATGTCTGTGAGAACAGTATTGCCTCGGTGTTTGATGTCTGTGAGAGCAGTACTGCCTCGGTGTTTAATGTCTCTGAGAGCAGTACTGCCTCGGTGTTTGATGTCTGTGAGAGCAGTACTGCCTTGGTGTTTGATGTCTGTGAGAGCAGTACTGCCTTGGTGTTTGATGTCTGTGAGAGCAGTACTGCCTTGGTGTTTGATGTCTGTGAGAGCAGTACTGCCTCGGTGTTTAATGTCTCTGAGAGCAGTACTGCCTCGGTGTTTGACGTCTGTGAGAACAGTACTGCCTCGGTGTTTGATGTCTGTGAGAGCAGTATTGCCTCGGTGTTTAATGTCTGTGAGAACAGTATTGCCTCGGTGTTTGACATCTGTGACAGCAGTATTGCCTCGGTGTTTAATGTCTGTGAGAACAGTATTGCCTCGGTGTTTGATGCCTGTGAGAGCAGTACTTCCTCTGTGTTTGATGTCTGTGAGAGCAGTACTGCCTCGGTGTTTGATGTCTGTGAGAACAGTATTGCCTCGGTGTTTGATGCCTGTGAGAGCAGTACTGCCTCGGTGTTTGACATATGTGAGAGCAGTACTGCCTCTGTGTTTGATGTCTGTGAGAGCAGTATTGCCTCGGTGTTTGATGCCTGTGAGAGTAAGTACTGCCTCAGTGATTGACATCTGTGAGAGCAGTACTGCCTCTGTGTTTGATGTCTGTGAGAACAGTACTGCCTCTGTGTTTGACGTCTGTGAGAGCAGTATTGCCTCGGTGTTTGATGCCTGTGAGAGCAGTACTGCCAGGGTGTTTGATGCCTGTGAGAGCAGTACTACCTCAGTGTTTGACGTCTGTGAGAGTAGTACTGCCTCGGTGTTTGACATCTGTGAGACCAGTACTGCCTCGGTGTTTGACGTCTGTGAGAGCAGTATTGCCTCGGTGTTTGATGTCTGTGACAGCAGTGCTGCCTCAGTGTTTGACATCTGTGAGAGCAGTATTGCCTCGGTGTTTGATGTCTGTGAGAGCAGTACTGCCTCGGTGTTTGATGTCTGTGAGAACAGTACTGCCTCTGCGTTTGATGTCTGTGAGGACAGTACTGCCTCGGTGTTTGATGTCTGTGAGAGCAGTACTGCCTCTATGTTTGATGTCTGTAAGAACAGTATTGCCTCGGTGTTTGATGCCTGTGAGAGCAGTACCGCCTTGGTGTTTGACATCTGTGAGAGCAGTACTGCTTCGGTGTTTGATGCTGTGAGAACAGTATTGCCTCGGTGTTTGATGCCTGTGAGAGCAGTACTGCTTCGGTGTTTGACGTCTGTGAGAGCAGTACTGCCTCGGTGTTTGACGTCTGTGAGAGCAGTATTGCCTCAGTGTTTGATGTCTGTGACAGCAGTGCTGCCTCGGTGTTTGACGTCTGTGAGAGCAGTATTGCCTCTGTGTTTGATGTCTGTGAGAGCAGTATAGCCTCAGTGTTTGATGTCTGAGAGCAGTATAGCCTCGGTGTTTGATATCTGTGAGAGCAGTACTGCCTCGGTGTTTGACGTCTGTGAGAGCAGTACTTCCTCGGTGTTTGACGTCTGTGAGAGCAGTCCTGCCTCGCTGTTTGATGTCTGTGACAGCAGTACTGCCTCGGTGTTTGACGTCTGTGAGAGCAGTACTGCCTAGTGTTTGACGCCTGTGAGAGCAGTACTGCCTTGGTGTTTGACGTCTGTGAGAGCAGTACTGCCTCGGTGTTTGATGCCTGTGAGAGCAGTACTGCCTTGGTGTTTGACGTCTGTGAGAGCAGTACTGCCTTGGTGTTTGACGTCTGTGAGAGCAGTACTGCCTCGGTGTTTGATGTCTGTGAGAGCAGTAATGCCTCGGTGTTTGATGCCTGTGAGTGCAGTACTGCCTCGGTGTTTGATGCCTGTGAGAGCAGTACTGCCTCGGTGTTTGATGTCTGTGAGAGCAGTACTGCCTCGGTGTTTGATGTCTGTGAGAGCAGTACTGCCTCGGTGTTTGATGTCTGTGAGAGCAGTACTGCCTCGGTGTTTGATGTCTGTGAGAGCAGTACTGCCTCGGTGTTTGATGTCTGTGAGAGCAGTACTGCCTCGGTGTTTGATGTCTGTGAGAGCAGTACTGCCTTGGTGTTTGATGTCTGTGAGATCAGTACTGACTCTATGTTTGATGTCTGTGAAAACAGTACTGCCTCGGTGTTTGATGTCTGTGAGAGCAGTACTGCCTCGGTGTTTGATGTCTGTGAGAGCAGTACTGCCTCGGTGTTTGATGTCTGTGAGAGTAGTACTGCCTCGGTTTTTTGACGTCTGTGAGAGCAGTACTGCCTCGGTGTTTGATATGTCAATAATACTTTCCTTGACACCAGCAATGGACCCAGAGCTGCTTCATTCAGCATAAGTTCACTGTATACCTTACATGCCTTATTTGTAGGACCACAACCAGATATAAAGAGAAAGTGTATCTGTCTGATATCTTAGCTGAAAGTAATAAAAGGTGGTCATTTCAGATCTAACTCTCCTATTGTGAATATGTCACAAAGCATGCAAAACTTGACCAGGGGTTCTTTTAATTTTATAGAATGGTTTTAACTTGGGTTGCGAGAGATCTCACATAGATTCATGCTGTCTATGATTTCAACTTCTTTTTCACTGTTATAGCTAGTATTGTCACATGCTTACCTCATACATTTTTATGAGATCATTAATTATAATTTTTAGCTAGTGATCACTTGATAATATGTCAGGAGTTAACTGCTGTAAAACTCTCAAACACTATGATATTCTGGACTTCTGCAAGCAATTCATCTCTGAGGTATTGTGTACAACACTTTCCTGAATGATTGTGGTGGATGGTTATATTGGCTGCTGAGCTTTTGATTGATGTGTTTTTCCACATTTTTGAACAAATATAGTGACATGGAATAGGAAAGCAGACAAGGACGCAACACCATGTAGTTTGTTTCTCTTTATAGTACATAATAACGTTTAGATTTCTTTATCATTTGTCTTAAAACTTTCTTTTCCCACTTAAGAACTTTCTTATGTTTATCATATGGTTTTCAGAATTCTGCCACTGTCTTTAACCCTGCTGTCTATTTAGGAAGCCTACACAATTCCTTCATCACCCTGTCTAATATCCTTCCAGGGCTCTTTCCTCACGTGTTGTAACAATTATTTCTCTTCCAGTTATGCACTCCTTTATTGGAAGTTTACTTCTCATATGCATTATTTTACGCCCGTTTTGCACTGAAATTAAGGTGACATGTTTTAGACAATTCATCCAGTCTACATAAGCCCGTTCTCATTGTTTAACATTTTCTTTGCATTAGCCTACCTTTGAGGCATCTTCAGAAATCTTTGTGCCATTTTTCTCTTCATAGGTAGGTACTAGGCTATTGGCCCTAGGGCCTATATAAGCCTAGCTAAAAAGGTACCCTGGCTTTCGCCACCCAAGAAAATTATTGTGCTGTTCCCCTGTCGAGCAGAATCACAGAGGCGATCCTCGGGGTGAATTTCCCATTTCCCATCCAATCATCAAGATTTTTCTTGGAGAGTGCTAATGAGGAGCTTTGATATAAATAGGTAGTTTGTTCCAGAGTATAGGAAGTCTCTGGGACAGGAATCTATCCCTCCAGCATGTTCTGTTTATTGTGGTGACAAGGTTTAGGTCCTTAGAGCGTGTAGCTCAGAGGGATTGGGATTTCTTTAAGTGGAGCATGTCCATCAGCTCTGGGTTTGACATAGCTTTGTATGTTAGGCAGAGATCGCCTCTGAGTAGGTGATATGCAATGGAGTAAAGCTGGAGTTTTTTGAGACGGTCTGTGTAGGGCATCTGTTTGAGACCGGCAATCCTCTTTGTGAGGTATTTCTGCGGCCTTTCCAGTTGTTGTAGATGTCTTATGAGGTACATACCAAAAGGGGCGTTGTACTCTAAAATGGGTCTAATGAGCGACGAGTAGAGGCGAACAATGACCTCTTTTTTTCCTGGATGAGAAACCTTTTGTGATGAGGTGTGCCATGTAGAAGGATTTCTTGACTACTGTGGCGATTTTATTATCAAAGGAGAGACTACTGTCCACCTGTGTTCATTTTGATGTGTATTTGTTTGACATATAGGCTTGTTATTTCTCTAATGACAGTTCTAATACCCCTCTGCTGTGCTGGACTGGCTTCATGCCTGTCAGTAAAAAGTTTTCTGAGGCACTTTGTCATTATGACAAAATCTTTCCTCTTGAAATCCAAAACTCTCACTTTGGAGTGGCTATACTCTATAGTTTGATTGATTATGAACCATACTTTGCTTTTCACTTGTTCCCAAATGGAAGCCTACTTCAATATCTGAGGTCTATTTCTCTTCTTGTTTTAGAATGTCAAGTGTAGGACAGTTTTCACTCTCTCTCTGTCTTTCTCTTTCTTGGGTATGCTGATACCAATTTCATATCATGAACCAGAGATATTTTAGAAGATAATCTGTAGTACGAATAGTTATCAGAATATTTTCATTATAAACATTATCAGTTTTAGTGGTCCTGAAACAAAACAACGTATAGGTCCTTCAACTGTAATAGGACAGAATTAATGAGGATTTCTTCAGGATCAGAAGTAAATCGCAATAAAAATCTGAGCGTCTTCTGGGTGGAGACATGCTTGAATGGGCGTACCTTCGTTGAAGGTTGTGCGTCAGGCCTGGCAAGTTGGTACGTAAAAATCTACTGCCAATCATTAGCAGACCAGAGTTCTGCTGTGGCGACCCCTAACCGGGAAAAGCCGAAAGATACAACAAAAGTGGAGGAACAAGTACTTCTTAGGCTCTGGAGAGATAAGGCATTGATGGACACTGACTCTGCTTTGATAGCTAGCTAATTGCTACATAGATACTACTTAATTGCTACATAGATCCTGTTTTAGTTGTGTGAAGTATTTGAGGGACCATTCATGTCAAATCTCAACTTGGTGCCAGTTACTGTGGCAGTGACGCTGTTAGTTTTGAAGCATTTGCCAACTGCCAGAGACTTCAGTTAATCTTCACTTATTGAAGTACCTGATTGACCCTCCCCTCATCTCAGTTGTTCTCCAACTACCTTTGCCTTTGTGGCTTCAAATTCAAAATCGCTTCTCTACCCCATGACCCAAGTGAAATTCTATCCATCCAGCTGCTTCACTCTACAGTAAGGTGCATTGCATCTGAATTTCTTAACAGAAATTGTCTATTACATTCTGGTTCAACCTTGTATTAGAAACAATTACAAATAAGCTTCTGCTGTATTACAAACTGGCTAAGTGTTGTCTTTCTGCTGTTAATGTCTAACGAATGTATCAACAACTTTTTACTGGCTTTTTGCCCTAAGATTCAGTGGTAGCACCTATGTTTTTTCCTACTGTGTTAAACTCTGGTTAAGTGTTGTCTTTCTGCTGTTAATGTGTAGCAAATATATTAGGAAGTTTCTACTGGCTTTCTGCTCTATAATTCAGTGAAAGCACCAAATCTTGCTTATGAACTGCATGGTTACAACAAATAAGTTTTTAGTGTGTTGCCATCTGGCTAAGTGTTATTTTTTCTGTCTGCTGCTAATTTCTAGCACATATATTTGCATGTTTCTACTGGCTTCTACTGAAGGTTTCAATTGTAGTACCCAGTTTTATGTTTCATGAACAGCACAGTTACTGGCTAGTCTAGTTAATTGTTAACAATATGAGACAGTTCTGTTTGTGAAAACAGTAGGGTCATTGCTTAGCTTTTTTTCATATAAGTTAAAATGACTCAAGCTGCTTATTCTAAAGCACTTAAATGTCACATTTACAGACTATGTTGTGTAGCAAAGGGTGGGAACTGAGATAGACATTCTACTTGTCCTTCTAAAACCTTTGAACCTCCATCTCATTAATCCCACACTTGCATACCAACACATATTTCTTGTTACCTACTTTATTTTCCATCTGTCCTTCTAAACTGTGGAAGCTTCCATTTTAGTAATCCCAAACCTGCATACTTAGACATATCTCCTGTTAGCCGGCTTATTTCCCCGTTTAAAGGCTCTAAACAGAAATGCACACCTGTGAAATATAGTGCAGCACTTATGTTGGCCAAACACTACTTAATACAATAGAGCATAGGCAAATAGTAGTTTATTTACCCAGTTCAACCATCAAACAATTCTAATAATTTTATTTTCTCTCTCCCAGTGTACTGAGCATATAGTATGTCTGACAATTATTGCAAAACTTAACATAATCTCACTACCAGAGGAACTACTACAACTGAGTTACACCTCCAGATGCAAAAGAAGCAATACCTTCAGTTAAAATCTGTGTAAGGTAGCTCCCAAGAATCAAACTAAACGTGTTTTCCCTCACTTCTGCATCAGTGTGTTCTGTCTGCTGGAGGGGACATCCCACCCCCACCAACAGGCCTTATACTGCTTAAGGTGAAGCTAAATTAACACTTTAGCATATTGTAATCTAGCAGTGTAAACTTTCCCTGAAAGTGAGCAGTTTGTGGTGCAGTTCCTGAGTTTATGTTTGTTTTCTTTCAGTTAGCTTTTATGTCTTGTCCAGTTTTTAAAAATGCCATAATTTGCCATAATATGCTCACAGTAACTGCCTATACAGGGAGAATCACAAATTTTGGAAAAGCAGAAATCCTAATCTCATTCCTAAAACTTAAAGGAAAACTCCACCCTTTCATCCAGTTTAACTCAATCGTTTCTTTTCTCCCTACAATATAGTTTCAGCATTGTGTAGGTACCAGGAACCTGCTTCTACTTTCCAAAATGTTTATTTCCTTGCGTTGGAGTCAATGGAAGGGAAAGCCCACTTACCTTTTTTTTAACTCAACTTCTCGCATACTTTGCAGATAAATTTGTCTCTAACTGCATATTATATCATAGACACAGTTAAATCTGTAGTTTACCCTGTCAGGTACTGCTGTCGATCTTAGATGGGCAATTAATCCTGTTAGTGTTGGGAACACAGCAGCTGCTATAAAAAAAGACAGAAAGCTGTGGCATTGTTTCCATTGTTTTTATTTCGGAGGGGAGGAGAACTTAACACTCACCTTTCATAGCAAAACAAAGCAATTAGATCAGTCAGGGGTTTAAAGGCAATTGTCAACTCTTCTGACAAATTTACATAAGCAGCAACACAGTATTGAAATTCTAAGTTTTAAATGTTATTTATAATAGTTTATGTGTTAAGATAACTTAAATTTAGTATCAAAGATTTATGTGATCTTTAGAGAACAGTCAGTAAATATTTTTTTCTTGTAAAGTATAGATGCATTTACCATTTTCAAGCCCCCCCCAGGCCAGAACTGCAGTAAGAGAGTCAGTTGGCAACCCTATCAACTAGGTGCACTGATACTGTTCATAAAAAAGTCTTTTATGCTTTGTGTGACAAGGAGTATGCATATCTGGTACATGCAGATCCATTGTAAGAGAAGCACTTCTTTTACAATTTTAATGTGTTTCTCTCAAAATGGCAGATGATGGGGCCTGCCTTGGTAACGTGATCTTATTTTCTTGCTTTCATTCCTTCTTCCCAGAATACATTTCAAGTCCTCTTTATATGACTCATGCCAGACATAAGGAAGTCGTGCTGTTTTCTCATGCCATTAAAATATATGGGCAGGACCGTGAAGCACTGTCATCTAAACACACCTTCCGTAACAGAGCTGCTTCTCTGTTTACCTAACTGAACCTCTTGTATCTGTCTGCCAGAGCTTGTTCTATGCTATAAATAGCTGTTAGCTACTTGCAGCAAAAGAAAGCAGATAAAAAACAGCTTTTTGTAAGAAGATTCTTTTGTAGTTCTAAAAAATTTGACAAACCCTCCCCCACACTCTCATGCTGAGGTGTGAAAACACTGCAGTAAATGATCTTTGCTGTACATTTACAAGTGACAAGTAGTGGGGCTCTAAAATTAGTCTGTCTGCTACTTCCCAATGCCTTCAATGAGAGTACTTTTCTCTCTCATGAATGATACAGACTTAAATGTGCGTTACTAGTTCCTCACTTATTTCTGTCATGTTCCCCTCCTTTTTTCTATTTCATATATGTATTTATACTTTGGTAACCAGGAACGTGAACTGGTCCCAGGACCATTTTTCAGCTACAACTTAGGCTACACTGGCAAATATAATAACAATTATTAAATGCACTTAGCAATACAAAGAAAAAAATACTGACATAAAGACAATGACCAAGATGGCACGTACAATACATAGCCAATGTGTGACAGTGACCAAGTAAATCTTTGAGCAACATTTATTAGAATGTTTACATTAATAATGCTTACATACTGCGGTGGTGGTGCTGCGGTAGCGTTGTCGCCTCACAGTTAGACGTTGCCTGTTCGATTCTCAGTTAGAGCGTCTTCTGTGTGGCAACATGCATGATTGGGCGTTCCTTTGTTGAAGGTTGTGAGTTAGGCCCGACAAGCCAGCAAGTAAGTATCTACTGCCAATCATTAGCGGACTGGCGTTCTGCTGTGGCGACCCCTAACCGAGAAAAGCCGAAAGACACAAACAAACAAACATTAATAATGCTTACATATACAATGTTGTTTATTATAAATAATTCATTGTATGCACGGACACACACACACACACACACACACACACACACACACACATATATATATATATATATATATATATATATATATATATATATATATATATATATCTATGGATCTAGGACTTTTGAACAAAAGTTCAAAAGCCCGAATCCATTACCACCGAACACACTTTAACGAAAGCGCTTTCATCGAAAAAGCGCTTTCATAGGTTCATAGGTAGGTACTAGGCTATCGGCCCTAGGGCCCATACAAGCCTAGCCAAAAAATGTACCCTGGCTTTCGCCACCCAAGAAAATTATTTTCCTGTACCCCTGTCGAGCAGAGCCATAGAAGTGATCCCCGATGTGAATTTCCCATTTCCCATCCAATCATCAAGATTTTTCTTGAAGAGTGCTAATGAGTAGCTCTGTTTGATATATATAGGTTCTGAAGAAATCTGGCAAGCACAGATGAAAGCGCTTAACTCTTGATGTTAGATGCACTGTACCGTGTACCATTTCTGTTTGTTGAGCTGAGAGGATTAAATTGTGTTTTTACATTCAGTTGGTGGAGCCTTATTACGGTTTATTTTCACTCTGCATTGCTCGAGTTACCAGGTACTGGATTCGGATATTTGTTTTGATATAGATAGGTAGTCTGTTCCAGAGTATGGGAAGTCTCTGGGGCAGGAATCTATCCCTCCAGCATGTTCTGTTTATTGTGGTGACAAGGTTTAGGTCCCTAGATCATGTAGCTCAGAGGGATTGGGATTTCTTTAAGTGGAGCGTTAAAGTATGTTAAAAAGAACACAAAATCTACTTGAATGCAGGGGGGGCAATCCCCCCCCGCACCCCTGATGTGGGGGGGGCTGTACCCCCCTACTTTAATATTCTCACTCCAAGGTCGCACTACAGTGGGGAAAAGGGAATTTTCCCATAACGCACTGTAGTACGACCGGAACAACAAGCTTACTTACGCGAAAGAGCTGCTTTGGTGAACAGCAATTTCGCACAAGTATGCTCACCAAATTGGGATTCGGTGAAAGATGCAGTCGAGCATCTGAACGGATCCCATATATATATATATATATATATATATATATATATATATATATATATATATATATATATATATATATGTTGTGTGTGTGTTTCTGTATATGTGTATGTATATAAAGTACATGTGTACAAAAGCGTGCGTGTGTGTGTGTGTGTGTGTGTGCGCGCATTTAAACACAGTTAATTACTTCTGATTTCCTTTTCTTAGTGTCCTTAATAAAAGGGCACATAGTAAATGTATGTTAAAATAAATTCAGCTGTACATTATGGTTGCACTCTGAAAATATAAGGACTGACTCAAAGTCAGTGAGAGTCTCTTACAATGGAACTGCATGTACCAGATATGCATTCTCCTCTGGAAGGATGTCACATAGAAGCATACAATACCTTTTTATGAACATTATCAGTGCACCTAGCTGATAGGGTTGTCACCTGACTCTCTTTCTTCAGTTCTGGCGTGCGTGTGTGTGTGTGTGTGGGGGTGGGGGCTTGAAAATAGTAAATGCATTGATAACTTTACAAGAAAAAATATTTACTGACTGTTCTCTAAATATCACATAAATCTTTGCTACTACTCTTTAAGTTATCTTAACACAGACTATTACAACATCTAAAGCTTAGAATTTCAATACTGTGTTGCTGCCTATGTAAATTTGTCAGAAGAGCTGACAATTGCCTGTAAACTCCTGACTGATCTAATTGCTTTGTTTTGCTATGAAAGGGGAGTGTTAAGTTCTCCTCCCCCCTGCAATAAAAACAGTGGAAACAGTTCCACAGCTTTCTGTCTTTTTTTTTATATCAGCTGCTGTGTTCCCGACATTAGCATTAATTACCCATTTAAGATTGACAGCAGTACCTGACAGGTTAAAATACAGATTTAACTGTGTCTATGATATGTCATGCAGATGGAGACAAAATTCTCTGCAAAGTATGTGAGAAGTTGAGTAGGTAGGCTTTCCCTTCCTTTGACTCCAGTGCAAGGAAATAAAAATGTTAAAAAGTAGAAGCAGGTTTCTGGTATTACACAATGCTGGAACCATATTGTAGGGAGAAAAGAAACCTAATGATTGAGTTAAACTGTATGAGAGGGTGGAGATTTCCTTTAATGCTCCAACAAGATATGGCAAAAATAACTCCCAACAATCTATCCTGTACTGGATTCTGGTTACCAACCCATCTAATTTTACATCCTCAGGTAACCTCCCAGATACACTAAGTGACCGCCTGCCTGCTTATACCCACAGGAGTATTACACAGCTAAAAAAGGGACATAAGTTCAAAACTAATTGTAGTCTCCCCAGTTTCTCCAAGGAGTCTTTCATTGAAGCTCTGAAAGCAGTTAACCGTCCCGTCCAGAAAAGACTCCCCTTAAATGATGCAGCTGAATACTTCAGTGTGGCATTTCTAAATAGTCTTAACACCTTAGCCCCACAGCGTACAAAAATAATTAAAAACAGCCATACCCTATGGCTCACCAACCAATGCAAACTCCTTATGAAAGACAAAGGCAAAGCATGGATTAACTGGCAAAAAACTAACATGACAAAAATTGGCAACTATTCATACAGCTACGAAACCAAGTCAGGAAACAAGTTAATAAAGATAAAAAGTCTTATTTTACGCGGCTACAAGATAGTCATAAAAACAACCTCCTTCCATGCAGCTAACTTCCCCTACCTTAGACCCTAGCACATTTCCTTCACAAAACTCATCAAACTGCAACGTCTTCAATACACATGGAGACAACTTCACCCACTTTACCTTTCAACCAGTTTCTATAACTTTCATAAAAAAACTTTTACATAAACTAAAATCTTGTTCCTCCTCAGCTGACAACTTTCTCCGAAAATACCTAAATCTAGATGCAGATGCAATAGCATACCCAATTAGCATTCTTATTAATAGATCAATAACAGAATCCTGTGTCTCTAACTTGTGGAAAATGGCACATATTATGCCTTACATCATTCCACTGACATTGCAAATTTCCATCCCATTGCCAGCCTGTCTCCCCTCTCTAAAATACTTGAAAGACGTATACATTAACATCTCTTACAAAATAAGCTAATCACTAATATGCCACATGGATTTTGGCCAGACCACAGCACCTCCAGTGCATTACTATCATTTACAGACACTGTCAATAAAGCTCACAACTCTAATAAACTTGTATCTACAGTATTTCTGGATCTATTGAAAGTCTTTGAAATGGTCTCTCACAGTAAACTCCTCAATCAGCTTTCCACCCTGGTTCTATCATTTTCATCTATTCAATGGTTCTCTAGCTACCTTGCCAACAGTCAACAAGCTGTAAAATGGCAAGGATCCATCTCTGCGTACCTTTCCACTTCCACAGGAGTTCCACAAGGAGCCATCCTTGGCCTTCAATAACCTACATTCATCTTCTTATGAAAGGCACCTTGATTGATTATGCAGATGACTCTACCATGATCTGCTCTTCAAACACCAAGCTGTCATCTCCATTGAAACCTTGCTTACAAAAGCGTAACTCCTACTCAATCCCCCCAAAAAAACAAACTCCTCCTCTCTACCCCCCAAATTCACTCCCCTAACAAAGTATATTTCAAAATCTTTTTGGCAAATGACACTGAAATTGAATTAGTCCATCATACCGAACTTTTAGGAGTCATAATAGATGATAAACTTGACCTCCACATACAAAGCAATATCAAGAAAACCCATCAAAAACTAGGCATGCCATACAGAAACAAACATTTTCTGAGCTCACCCACAAAAAAGTACTTTAGCCAAAACTTACCTTTTTCCCTCCCTACTCTATGGAATGCCAATTCTAACCAATTTACAATCCTCCATAAAAAAAAAAACAAACAAGAAAGCTATTACAACAAAATTGCCACATTTGCTACTAATTCATCCTCCTTTACCATCACTGTAAAGCTGTGCATACCCTTAGCTGGGTGGAACTCCCCCTCTCCTACATTCAACTTACAGCAATACATAACATGATACATAAACCATTAGCCTGCCCAGCTCTTACCCCTTTAATCAACATATATTTCTCTGAAGGAACTCTTAGATCTGAAGACAAACAACTTCTCACCATAAATAAATCAAATAAATCCCCTGGACAAAGCATACACTAGTACACAGTAGCAAAAAATTTGAACTCCTTACCTCTTAACCACCAGAACTATTTCTAACCTACCCAACTTTAAATACTCCCTATAAGAATACTTTGCAAAATCTTGGACCTGCTCCTGTGGCAATCCTGGCTGAACTTACAAACTGTACTTCACTCATTCCCTTCCATGCAAATCACACTTCACAACCCTCTCCAGCCTCCTACTCCACTCCTTTCTTTTGTTTTCCCACTACCTTACCTTATCCACTTCATCTCTGCAGACCTTTCCACAACGTGTTTCTCTTTCCTTCCTGCTCACCCTAGCTACCTGAAGACACCCTACCCTGCTCTCCTCTTATAATCTCCTTCTCTCCATCCTCCTTCCTTCTGTAACCATAATATGAACACCTGTCTCATACTAAGACATCACTCAATTTCCCCTCGCTGTCTCTAATCATGTAATCTCTAATATCTATTTACATATCTTACTAGAACTGCCTCAGGTCTCATTTATCACATATTGATCTATGTAACAAATAATATGTCTATTGAGTTTTTCCCTCACATATTTTCTTCAACTCATGTTATTGTTTTTCATTGCACTGTACTATGAAACATATGTTCTATGCTTCTGTCATTACATTTTTTCACTCTTATGTTTTGTAGTGTAACATAATACTTTGTGATTTAAAATGTCTGTACTTGATTTTTGAAAGATTGTGATTATGGCGCTTTTCTTTCCATGCCTGCATTGAAAATGGACACTTTCTGTCCCAGTCGGACTTTCCTGGTAAACAGATGTCAAATAAATAAATAACACAGCGTCACCACACAAGGAAATAATAGTTATTATATGATTTCTTATCTAGGGCAGACTAGTGCACTTAGTTTCATATATGTTGTACACATATTCAGACTTGAAATTTTGTATGTTAGTTTTTATTTAAAATATTGCTTAAAAAGATGAATATTAAATCCTAGTATTATGTAAACTAATAGACACTACACCTGATTCTAAAGTGGTAGTACTAACCAAAACCTGCACAGAATTTCAGTCTAAAGGTATATATATATATATATATATATATATATATATATATATATATATATATATATATATATATATATGGGTCTAGGACACATGCTTGAATAGCATGTGTCTGAATCACAAAACACTGAACACACATACACAAAAGCGCTTAACATCGAAAAGTGCTTCCGTGTATGTGTAGTTAAAAAAAAAATCTACGTTTCTGCAGGGGGGCTTCACCCCCTGCACCCCCCCCACTTTAATATTCTCACTCCAAGATCGCACTACAGTGAGTAAAAGGGAATTTCTCTTACCCGCACTGTAGTCCAACAGGCACACATACACGGAAGCTCTTGTCGATGTTAAGCGCTTTCATGTATGTGTGTTCGGTGTTTTGTGATTCGGACATATGCTAGTCGAGCATGTGTCCGGATCCTATATATATATATATATATATATATATTTTTTTTTTTTTCAGGTTCCTTAGTATGATGGTCAGATTTCTGCTAATACATAAACGACTATCTTTCAGCATATTAATACTCCTCCTTCCATTCATTTATCGTCACATTTCCCGAAATGTTAGGTTTCTTGAAGTACTCTCATTTTTCTCTCCTCCTCTTTACACTTCTGTTTGTATACAGTTTCAATAGCCATCATTATTTATGTAAGTGCTGTTTTAGGGCAGTATTCAGATTTGCTGAAATGATCCAAACATATTATTATTATTATTACTATTATTATTGTTATTATTATTTGTAAAGATACTTGAAAATACTTGTTTTTGTAAGACATTTAGGCATTGACACGCACCTAACGTTAATAAAGAACTATGTTTTTCTCAAGCAGAGCTTCTACGCTTTTCCACTACCACTTCATTGAATTGAAGGGCACATTCTGACCGCGAGATTGCTGATTTTATTTCATCGTCTCTCAGCATCTCTCAGCAGTGGGTTATAAATGAAGTAAACAAGCTGTCATTGCTGTTTAATGAAACTGAATGGTAAACATCCTTATGCTGGGCAGACTGTGGGAGAATGATTTGTCAATACATAGTTTAATAGGCTATGTTGCATAACTTATTTATTTATTATTTATTTTATTTTACAGTTGTTAACTGGGACAGTTCATTGGACACAGGCCCATTTTCAGTGGAGGCCCGGGGAGAAAAGCTAAACACATATGAATAAGATGTAACAAAAAAAAAAACTACAAAGTTTACAAAGTATATTTAGATACAAAATGCAGTGAGTCTTAATTAATAGTAGTATATTCATACACAGCAGTCACAATTAGTGAAAATAGAGAAATTTTACAGTAATAGATTCATTAGTCTAAAGAGATATATAATAATCTCAACCAACAGCTTCTTAAAGGTTGTTGGGGTCTAAACCATAACAACAATCTATTTTTATTATAGTGTATGTATTTATATAGTTATAGAATCTAAACCTATCCATTGATCTTGAGGTGTGTGATAGTTAAGGTGATGGAGGGTCTAGCCTGGTGAAGTGCAAGAGCATAGCCAGTTATTAGTGAGATGTAGTTTTAATGCTTTTTTGAACTGTATGAAGGATGCCATAGTAGTTATGTTATAGGGTAGAGCATTCCATATTTTGGATACATAATTAGAAAAGAGGGTGTCACCTGCTGTATTATTTGACTTAGTTACTGTAAGAATAAGTTTGTTACTAGAGTGAAGAGTTCTGTTATTGGTGTGGAGGTGAAGTAGGCTTTGCAATGCAGGTTTTGTTTTTTCTGGTTGATATAACATTTTATGGGCCAGAGAGAGTTGGTTGTAATGCAGGAGTTGAGGAAATTCCAGTCAGTTGAGCAGCTTCAAGGATGAGCAGTGGTGAGATCTAAATGGGGAATCAGAGGCAAATCTAGCTATTTTGTTATAGCAGGAGTCAAGCTTAGCTAGGTCTGCTTTTCTAAGGTTGGTGAGAATAGGCGAGGCATAGAGGAGGGTAGAAATTAGTTGAGTGTGAGCTATAGTAGCTTTTGTTTGTTGGGTAAGTAATTATCTATTTCTATACAGGATAATTAGTTTTTGTGAATTTTCTTGATGATCTGGGAAATATGAATATCAAATCTTAGATTGTTATCAATCTCAATGCCCAGAAGTTTGGTGTGCTCTGTGGAAGAGAGAGTAGTTTTGTTACTGGAGATGATATTAAAGGTAGAAGTTGATGAGGTGGACCTAGTGGGTTTAAAGAGTAGTAGTTTGGTTTTAGCAGGGTTTAGAATGAGTTGGATATTGGATAGCCATGTTTATGTAGAGAGAAAAGATTCCTGAGTTAATGTGTAAAGTTCCTGTAGTGTGGAAGCTGCAGAAATTAACATAGAATCATCAGTGTATTGGATGACAGATGCTTTGGGAGTGGAGGAATGAAGCTCATTGGTATAGAGTGTGAAGAGCAGAGGGCCTAAATTAGAACCCTGGTGAAGACCAAGATTAACTGGGAGAAGTGGGGAGAGTTCTTTTTTCCACAATACTGCTTGCTGATGGCCAGCTAAATAGCTTTGGAACCAGGCTATGGTGGGAAGAGAGAGTCCTAATGTTGATAGTTCTTTAATAAGAATGCAATGTTTAACCATATCAAAGGCCTTTGAGAGGTCAAGAAAGATGGCAGAAACTAATTTACCAGCATTTCTATGAGAGTTTACTGCATTGGAGAAGGACAATAAGGCAGTGGTGGTACTATGGAAGGGTAGAAAGCCATGCTGGGTGTTTGACAAGAGCCTATGTGTGTGCAAGTAGTGAATCATTTGGAAGTGTATGCACTTTTCAAGGATTTTTGCTAGAGGGGATAGAATCACTATAGGTCGGTAGTTTGTAAGCTCTGTGGAGTTATCTCCTTTATGTAGGAGGTTTATGTGAGATATTTTCCATATTTCTGGGATGGTGGCTTCTGAGAGGGATCTGTTAATTAGAATGCGTATAGGGTAGGCCACTGCATCAGCAGCAGTTTTTAGGAATTCCCCTGGTAATTTGTCAGCAGCCAGAGTAGTGGGCTTAAGTTTTATGAGGTACTTTTTTATCCTATCTATAGAGACTAACGGGAATTGGAAGGAACTATTCTTTATGTGAGTAGTGATGGGTTCAGTGGAAGTGGGTGTGTGTTGATTTTTCTGTTGGTTGGCTAAGATCAGTATTGTTTCGGTAAAGAATTTATTAAATTGAGTGGGAATGCTGTCAGAGTTATTTACTAAGGGGGGAGAGATGGTACCAGTTTTGTCTGGTAGTAGTAATTTGTTAATGGCTGCCCAAAATTTCTGAGGGCTATTTTGGTGCTTGATTTGAAGGATGGAGTAGTAATTAATTTTGTCAAGTTTTACTAGTTTCTTAGCTTTATTCCTAAGCTCCTGATATTTTTGTTTTACAGTTGGGGACTTAACAGTTTGCCATTGATCCCATGCTTTATATCTAGCTTTGAGGAGGGGTTTGGTTTCTTTGGTAAGCCATGGAGTGGGATTAGATCTGGTTCTTATAGTTCTAGGAGGGACGTGAAGATCTACTACATTTAAGAAGGTGGTATTAAAGTAAGTAACTGCCTCATTTAATTCCAGGTATTTCAGGGGCACCCAATTGCAATGTTTTAGTTCTACGGTGAAATTGGTGGGGTTAAAGTTTTTTTTTCTCCTAATAAAATGGTAGACTGTACATTGGGATTATGGTTGCATTGTCACAGAAGGAGGGTTGGCAGATGGTCACTTAGACCATCGGGGAGGCAACCTGTAAGAAAGGGGTGGCTAGGTTTATTAGTTAGAATCCAGTCAAGGACTGATTCCCTGTTAGTTGTCTTGCCAATTCTTGTTGGAGTTTGGATGGCTTGGGTAAAGCCATGGAGATTAATATGATTTGTTGGGGTGTAAGTGTTACGGGATAGCGATTATGTATTAAAGTCACCCAGAATGATGGTTTCATTTTGGAGAAATAAACAGGACCAATGGAGCAGATTTTCTAGAGTGGGTATATTGTTGCTGGAAGGTATATAACATCCAATTATGTTTATTAGTTTTTTGGAGTTGAGCTGCAGTTGGGTAAACAATATTTCTGCATTGTTAACAGAGGGATATTCTATACTTAGTATTTGCACTATGAGATGGTTCTTAAATAATATAGCAACGTCACCACCTTTTTTGTCCTTTCTATCCTTCCTTAGTATACTGTATCCTGGGGAAATTATTTCATTGTCGTTGATATGTGGCTTTAGCCAAGTCTCAGTTATAACCACTATGTCTGGCAGGTATACAGAAAGATAGGCATGCAGGCCATGGATTTTCTTGGGAATACTTCTACAGTTTATATTTAGAAACAGTAGGTCAGTAGTTTTCCTAGGAAGTTGATTTAGACTATTGGGGAGAAGGGGAATTTGTGTGTGTGTGTGGGGGGGGTAGGTTTGTAGGAGTTTAATTCCTCTGTGCATAATACAAAGTTAATTTATGGAGTATTTATCATTTCTGCTTTAAGAAGGCAATCTATTTTCTTTTAAATCTACCTGTTTTATCATCTATTAAAATTACAATACTCACATTACTAATAAAGTTTTTGTTGGTTATTAAGTTTTTGAAATGATCAACTATGCATTTGTATTTCTTCTGAGTGATTTATACTTTAAAAGTACAAGCTTTTAATATTTGTTTTGTGGTCTGGTACTAACTGTTTATATCCTACATACATGGGCATTTAGAACACAATTTTCTTCTTCTGTCTTTTTTGTGTAACACTTAACTTTTTTACTGCATTTTCATATACTTAAAAATAACGTCCATATTCTAGGCAAAGACCAAAGTATTTTACTACTTTCAAAATTTTAGAGTTGCATGATTTCAAAAGCAGACAGAAAAATATTTCATTTATTTCTTAAAACTGCCAAAAGGAGCATGAGGGTTACATAGATTTATAATATCATCATACAGCACATTGTGAAAATTATTTACTAAAAAGATATAAAGATATTCTGCTATCATATTACTAAATGAGTTCAAATTATTCAGGCCTTACCAAAACATTTAATATTAAAAAGAGAATGTCCTGCGTCTCTTAACATTTGGGTCTGTAATTTACAAATTAATTTGGTCACTGAGTGTGTACACTAGTTCCTTTCTAGGCATGTATGTTTAGGAAAATGCAATGTGCCCAAATGTGTGTAAGTGCCACAGTTAGCAATCAGTGCCTGTGCTGGCTATATCTGATGAGGTGCAATAAAAGGCTATCTCTTGTACCTAATTTTACCTTTGATTTCTTTTCTTTCTTTTTTTTTTTTTTGCAAACTGGATATTTCTTTATTCTGAGTCAATGAACATTTTAGCTACCATTAATCTAGTCATAGTAATCAGTCACCTTAGAAGCCTGGTTCTTATCCTTTACATCAAAAACTAAAAAAAAAAAAAGATGTAGTGATACATATATCTTTCCCACTTTTAATAAAATTAACATCACTTCTCTCAAAAAAAAATGAATATGTAACATCACCATGTCACAAGATCCTAGTAACTAGTATCAGACTTTCTTCGGTGTGTATGGAACTCCACTGTTTATACTTCATGAGACTGTATATACTTTTGAAATACATTTCTCACTTATCCTATTGTCATGGTTGTGTCTTTTGACTAGCATTTTACCATGTTTTTCTGTCCCATCAATAAACTGGGTGACCTACACTGCCTATGGGTACCTTGCCAAATGCATCCTTGACATGAAAAATACTAACTCGCTATTACAGTTCGTTAACCATTCTACTAGACCCAAAATATCTTTGATCTAGTCCTGACAGATACGGCTACTCCTTGCACAGCTCCATATGTATCATTCTGCCCTGTTAAATCAGACAATAAATTAGTGACCCTTTCCTTTAAAACTGGTGGTACATCCCCTGTAAATATGTTTGTGTTTAGGGTAGTCTCAAACACAAATTTTACTTGATGACTAAAATAAATCCTCCTCCATTGGATCCCACTGTTCAAGCTGCTGCCTAAGTCACTGATGTCTACTCCCACTTAAACAGCTGTGTTGATGAGGCAGCCCCTATCCGTACCAAAAATGTAATGAGAAATTTAAAAACAAATCCCCATGGTGGAATACCCATATAAATAAACTGCATAACAAGAGAAAGAAATTGTTTAACACTTATAAGAGGTCTCATTCTGCCTCCCTTAATAGCACACTTAAACAAATGAGCAAAGAGCTTAACGGAACCATCAGAAGTGTAGCTAAGGTGGAGCAAAAGGGGTAGCAGCCCTGTGTGAAATTTGATAAGGGGCACAATTGGCAGATCAATACTTTGGGTATGTTTTTTTATCCTTAATTCTTTTCTCTGTACGTAAACGTGCAGTACAGTAGACCATGCAGGCATTAGGAGCTGCCTTTCCTCCTTGAAGGAAAGCATGACAGATTGTAAAAGTGACTTGTTTTTTGCTGTCACATAGAGAGCGAAGGTGTAGGGTGTTAGGACCTGGTGCTTCTCCTTAGGAGAGGTGGAGTGCTCAATCATAGAATGGACTTTTCTTTTGTCCCCCAGCCTAGTGTTGAGGGGTGCTACAATTGGGGAGTGTCACTGAGTGATAGATGAGCTGGCAACAGCACTGGAAACCATTGAAAAATTCAAAGCAGAATATAAGTTTAAAATAACTACTAAAACCAAACATGGCAACAAATCTTTTATTAACTATGTCAGGAAGTTAAGAACTAATACCCAACAATGTTCAGACCTAATCCACAATAATACTGCACACTATGACTAGCTGACATCCTAGCTGACAAAGTCAATGCAAATTGTATCCACCCACAGTTATAGCTATTCCACAGATTTCACAATCCCAACCACCCCTTTAATTACTATGGAACAAGTTCTCTCAGTCCTCTCAAAAGTTAAGAACACCTCATCCATGGGCCCTGATAATATACCAGATTTCCTGATTATCGGTGCCAAATGTGTTCTATCTGAACCCCTAGTTAACTTCTTTATTATAAGCCACATCACTAGCTACATTCTGTTATAACAGCCATTATAATGCTATTATGTAGTGGTGGTCCAACACAGACCCTGGAAATTATAGACCTAGTACTTTCACTAGTCTCATATGTAAAGCTATAAAACATATTATCTCAGAACTTTTTGATCTGGACATTGAAAATGTCGTATCCCTGGACCCTCATCAATTTGGCTTTGACAAAGGAAGGTCCTGCTTCTTTAACCTCATTAATTTCTTTGAAAAAGTAATCAAATTAATGGATAGTGCTATGTAGTGTGTACAGCATATCCCAACATGGCCAAGACCTTTGAAACTCTCTCCCATGCATCCATTATTGGCAGGCTTGTAAATCTGAATAAAAATCCATACGGTACTTGGTGGATAGCAAACTGTTTGTCTGACAGAACCCATGTGGTTAGGGTTGCAGGTGCCACTTCTGAAAGCGCAGAAGTTACCAGTGGTGTATCACAGGGCTCAACGTTAGACCCTCTCTCATTTGGCATCTATTTCTCAGAACACAAGTTCAACACTTCTAGGCTATGGTTATCTAAGTTTGCAGATAACTGTACATTTGGTGTTTTTATTCGATACTCCACTGACTCACAACTGCTCCACAATAGATGAGATATAGTTAACAACTGGTGTAAGGAGGATGGTCTCAAATTAAATGTGAAAAAATGTAGCATAGTTCATTTTGGTAAACAAAATACCATATAGGTGATACACCCCTCCAGTCAGACATTGTTGTAAGGAATCTAGGCATGCTTATTGATAATGCCTCATCATTTGATTAATATGTCGCCACAGTATTTTGGAAAGTCTTTTCTCTGGCTCATCAAATTTTCAGAGGCATTTCCACTAGATCTAAAGAAGTTTTAACCTCCTTTACTCATATCTTGCCAGGCCCATTACTGAATATTATGCACCTTTTGGGATGTATTTGTCTAAACCTATCACTCAGCTTGAGCGACTTGAGAGATTTGTAATTCTAATAAAGTCTCGGTGCAAGACGAACTAAAAGCATGCTATGGTATGAGGGCATCAGTTTGTAACATGGCAGTAACTTAGACAGCATGACAATGTACAATGTATGTAAATGGAAAGATATTAATATGGTTTGTTTTATTTCCTATTAATGCACGTCTCAAGTGATAATTTAATAAAGTGGTTAAAAAAGTTTACCTGAACTCATTTTCATTTTATCTGTTATACAAGAATGCTCTTAAAATAACCCAAAGATCACGAGGCCCATACTTCTAGAACAGCTTTTTAATATTTTCATGATTGTGTATATTCAGTAGATTCTAAATAGCTGGTTGGAGAAAGCATGTTGATGGCCTTTTGATCAAATTTAGTTTTGTAAATGCCACAGTGTATAAAAGACCATTTGGCAAAGTGCCTTTCTATATTATTTGCATGTACCCTCCATATGTACATTGCAAAGTGTTGTTAAACCACAGAAAGCCACAGTTGCAAATTAAACCACAGAAGCCCACAGTTACAAATTAAATCACAGAAATCACAGCTACAAATTAAACCACAGAAGCCCACAGTTACAAATGTTGGACTAAATAGTCAGACACACCTGCTGAGTAAGAATCTAACTCTGATTATTTCTCAAGGACACTGAATAATATAAGATTGATGATGCAGACTGCATTACTAGCGTACTTCTGCCAAGCTCAAGTCTCAAACCTGGACTTGGAAGAAGGTCAGACTGAATTTAGACATAAATGACGACTATCCTCTACCTCTTATTGGTAAACCACTGCAGAGATGTGAGGAGAGAGCTGCCCCCGACATGAAAATAGCAGGATGCCTTCATTTTCTTGTTTGAGGAAAAAAATGAAAAATAAAAACTCAACTTTAGAATTAAAAGCAAGAGTAATTAATAGTTCAAAATTTCAGCTCTTAATTCCTCTTTTGTTAAAGTACTGAAGAAAAACTTGAACAGACTTAGTTAATGGAATAACTCAACTGTTATTTATGGTAAGCACGTTTGTCCACCAATCTGATGGACGAAAGCGCTTATCATAATTATAAATAAGACATTTGCAACTGTGGCTTTCTGTGGTTTCATTTATAACTGTGGCTTTCTGTGGTTTGATGAGAGACTGAATAAGCTTGAAATGTACATATGGAGGATACCGCAACAATATATTAAACTTTTGAAGGCATTGGATTATTAGTGGCACCAGGAACTAATAGTTGGCTTAAGAAAACAATAAAATGTATCCAACCATTTTTTTAGCTAGAAAAGAATATTTCAAAACTTATTTTAGCTGATAAATGCAATTTCAAATTTAGATACATGATTTGTGTACTGGAAGAAACAAATTCAATATAATTTAATACTTTTGGGTCTTGTAATTTACAAGTAATGTTCTTTGGGATTGACATTTCCTCTAAACCCACAATGAAAAACAAAATTTACCTGAATTTTACCTAGGAATATATATAGACAATTGACCTGGAAAACTTTTATTTATTTGACTGTTCCTAACTTACCATAAAAAACATAAAATATGAATAATACAACATTGCAAGGTCTAGATCCACATCTATGTAAAGAAAACTGAGAATTGCAAAGAAACTTTGCATAAATGTGGATCCAGACTTTATGCTGTTTTATTGTTCCTAACTTAACTTCTACAGCCATCCAGTACTACACAACTACTTCAAAAATTCCTGTGAACAAGATCCATTTTACTTACAGACTCTTAAGCATTTTGCAGCAGAACAGCAAGTGTGGCTTTCTATCAGCATCTAATCGGAAAGGTGCCCAGATCCATCCAACATTCCCAACTTTAACTTATCACACGCACACACACACACACACACACACACACACACACACACACACACACACACACACACACACTCTCACACACACACACACACACACACACACACACACACACACACACACACACACACACACACACACACACACACACACACACACACACACACACACACACACACACACACACACACACACACACAAATTCCTTTTTCTGATAGCTCGTCATTTTGTCTTCCTGTTTCATAATGTCCAGACCAGATGTCACCCTTATCTTATCATTCTTACTATACTTCTTTAAGCAGTGAATTAAAAAATATAAAGAAATGGACAGACATCCTGTTTACAGCAGACTAATCCCATGGATTGTAGGATTTAGCAGAGTTTCTCCCAATTGCACCAAGTGCTCTTTCTCCTTCTTTTGGAACATCACACTTTATACACCCTTGCATCATCTGTCAGTGTATTTTATTTCAACTTTCCACCTTCCTTTAATGATCCATCCTGAAAACTTCCCACTGCTTTTTATGTTTCCCCTAAAGGAGAGAAATCCTGGACTTGCATGTTGGACATGCTCCTCTGAGATGTTCTTAGATCTAGGTTTGAAATGTCCATCCTACTGTAACTGTGAAGCTGTCTCTCATTTCAATAGGGACCTGGAACTGTGCCAGTAATCTTCTAATGCTGAGCCACACTATGACATAACTATATGACCTCACTTACCTTCACTTTCTGTGCCTTCTTTTCTGCTTTTGTCTGCTTCTGTCCAGATGTGGGAGTTCAGATGGTGTGTATAAGGAAAACTTACATAAATGTAACATATATCATCCAAAATCAAACTGCATTTTAAGCATTGACCCCTCCACCAAAATTAAATAACACACGTGGATAGTCTTTTACTTTATATGAATGTAAAAATGTATGCAAAACCATCTTCATTTCATACAAAGCACACCATGGCTTGGTAGCTGTTGAATTATTAATTCCTAGCAGCAGTATCTGAGAGTAGAATCTGCTCTGTTTGCAATCCAGCTAATATATGAATATTCATGATTCATATGGAAGCTTTTCCTGAAATGTGAACAGTTTTATAACAGTACTAGAAATTGGTCATGATAGCTGACCAGCTGCAATACTGAAAAAGGTATAATGAGATTTTCCTACAAGAAAGGTAACCTAAATCTCTCAAAAGTTGAAGCTCCTTCATTCACATTATTAATAAACCTTTTGCCTCTTTTTGGAGGAAGGGATGGGAATTTAATGCTCGGGAGAGGTGTTACCAGGGTTCTGTATAGCACAGAAGAGCTCATGGCAGGTTGTGGGGAGGGGTGAGTTGGGAAAATGAGTAAGTGACACACAACCATGGAGGTGGAGCATGGCCTCATAGTACTCCATTGCATGCTTCTTGAGGTGAGTGTCAAATAGGCTTGTCAACACAGCACTGAGAAATTCACTTCACAGACCACAGCCAAGATGCTGCATAAAGATTCTCTCTCCCAGGTCAACCTGATCCTTGCCCATAGTGGATTAAGGGGAATAAATGGGCCATTTAGCTGACTTGGGAAGTAGATCTGATGATCAGTATGCGGTGGAGGAAAGGGCAAAAAAAAAAAAAAAAAACACAGTTACCATTGAAGGCTGCATTACAATAAGCAAAATAAAGAATTAGTAAAACCAAACCAAAACAAAAACTGATAAACTAGATAAAAGAAAGAAAAACCACACCAAGTACAAAGATAAGGTTAGCGCTTTCATTTACTATTTCAGCAAACTTCTTCAGACAACTGACAATACAAAAAAATCACATTTTAAATAAATTATCAAGTCATGACATCACGGAACAAATCAGTAGATCAAGCCCCCATTTAAAGGAACCACAAACCCAACATGTTTTCACATTCATGCAAAAGGTTCAGGTCATATCCCTAACCTTACATGTATTCTGCTTACATAAATTCATATACAAAAAAGAAAACCCATACAAAAATAAAAATGTAAGGCTAGGGATATGACCCAAACCTTTTGCATGAATGTGAAAACATGTTGGGTTTGTGGTTCCTTTAAATGGGGGCTTGATCTACTGATTTGTTCCGTGATGTCATGACTTGATAATTTATTTAAAATGTGATTTTTTTGTATTGTCAGTTGTCTGAAGAAGTTTGCTGAAATAGTAAACGAAAGCGCTAACCTTATCTTTGTACTTGGTGTGGTTTTTCTTTCTTTTATCTAAAATGAAGAATTAGATTATAGTGGTTGTCAAGAGTGTACTGCCATATTGGCTAGCTGTCAGTAGACAGGAAAAATGGCAATGTACCTCATGGCTGCAACGACCATACAAAGTGCTTGAAAGCAACAAATGCTGTATTTAGTCTGTGGAGTGTGTTGGGTAACATTGTACAAGGGCATGAAAATGGACTGACAGGCTGAAGGGGGGCTTAACATGCCTGGGCACAAGGACATCTAAGAAAGGTTATAGTCCTTTTGGTTGGAGCACTCAGACAGGGGATACGCAGGACAGATTCTAGTACTGATGATACATGCTGCTTGGCAGCCATTAAAATACTTAAAAACTATCTAAAAAGACAGTCCTGTTGGGGGGGGGGGGGGCGTCTCATCCTGACAGGGCATAGGGAACAGTCAGGACAGGATGCAGTCCTTTAGGGGAGTGGATTAACCTGACAGAGCACAGTAAATAGGCAGGAGACATTGCAGTCTTATTGCGGGAGCCAAAAAACACCAAATATTCAAATATCCAGGCCGAAGGATTAAACAGACAAAAAGATGATGAAAGTTTTCTTCATTTATTGACGTGTCCTGGTAGCTTGGCAATTCGCCTTCAGTGGAACAACTAACCATGCCAAACCCATCTTTTTATATAGCAAAGATAATTAATTCAATGATCAATTAATTTAATACAATTAATTAAAGTGCCAAATTTTTTAAAGTGCCACTCAAAATGCAATTTTTAAATTCAAATAACTACACATGAAATTCAATACAAATGCTGAAAAATTGATGAAAAGCATTCTAGCTAATGTGACTTATTTGTATTTTCTATTATTGCGGGAGCCCTCAACCTGATAGGGCACAGGGAATAAAGTCAGGTCACTGCCTGGTTTGACTTTTCAAATTATTTTGGGCTTCTAAACTAAGGCAGGAATAGACCCCATTCCTAAATCAGGGTATGATTAGATTTTATGAAATTAGAACTGTTTCAGTCTTTGATATTAAGCAAGAATGCTCTTCTCAGCATCTGCAATATGTACAGAATTGCCCCATTATGTAGTTCATACAGGATTATGTGTATTGAAAGCATATTTAAGTACAACTAAAAATTCTATTTTATTAGACACGTTGCTCCTACTACTATTGGAACTGTCTGGGTGGCTTTCTTCCACATTGCTCTCATTTCTGCCTGCAAATCATGGTATTTTATGACTGTGTGTCTCTCTGTACATACGATACTGTAATTGCTGGGTGTAACAAACCAGTGATCAATGCTAAATTTGTCTTTTTTTCATGGACTACTATATAAGGTTTTCTCACGTTTTTTAAACTGTTGGTAATGGGTGATTCCATGTGATACAAACTTCATCATTGCCTATAATGCTTTGCAGTTTGTTTCCAATGCTTCTCAGCTATTTCTATACTGTAGTGTTGGCACAATCTCGAAATCAACAGACTTGCCACATTATTGTACCTTTCTATATACAGACCCCGTGCCATGAATGTATCACACCCAGAAACAAGATGTGGGACTGTTTCCAATTCTTTTTTTTTTACAGAACCTGCAGTTCTTTGCTTCTCCCGTTTTTTTTTTTTTTTTTTTTTTTTCAATGGACTTTGCAAATCACTATTTATGTAGTCCACGGTCCTGGGTTGCCATTATTAACTTTTCATCCTTTGGTTGCAATTCACCTTTCTTTAACCATTTCTACTTCAAATCTTGGTCAGCATGAGGTTATTTCTTATGATCTCTGTACTTGCCACTATATTTATTGCTTTTCCAATTTTCTTTTCTTCTTATCTGATCCATTTCCATATTTTTTTTGTTTGTTTTTAGCACATTCAGCTGCTTTCTGATTTTTTTGTCTCCTTCTGGTTTGATTTCCATTCTTCCTTGGTACCAAAACACTTCTGCTAAACTATTCAAAGATGTCATCTTAGACTTATTTTCCTCATGTTTAAAACATTTCATGATGTTTGGATCTAGTGAGGCCAGCAGATTTGTACTGAGTCCCATGACTGCAGATCTCTATATGTAATCAATTTCTATGAGGCCTATAACTCCTGGAGAGCAAGGAATGCTGACATGAGGGTGCTGTGTAGTGGGCCTGTCGTACCCAGGCACAGACTGTGTTATTTTCATATGTGCAATGTGCTTCAAGTGTGTCTGACATGCCCATAGCTACCATGCTATGACACATTTCATGATATCAGTGCACAGGACTATTGCCACAGATATGGTGCTGGGGACAGTATGGAGGCAATTATTGACTGGCATGGACAGTCATGCATGCACACACCAATCTGCATGGGTGATCCACTGGTATACATGTCCTGGCATGGAGATGAGCAATTCATACTGCTGGAAAACTTTATCATACAACAGACAGAGGTGTTACTACTAGCCCTATGCAACCATAGCATATATACATTTGAGAAAGCTAAGGCTGACTTGACCTTCTGGGGACTGGTGTGGCAGGGGCTGCTGCAAGACATCAGTGCAGAGGGCAGCCATAATAGGACAATACATACATACATACAAATATTTCAAGGACGGGCATTAATGCCCTTCTAGCTTGCCAATATACCAAACCACTTGTTTCCATAATAAGTGGCCAGGCTGTTTTTAAAAATATCTAAACTAGTGCTTGCTTTAATGTAATTTGGTAGTCTGTTCCATACATCAGCTACTCTGTCAGAGAACCAATTTGTACATTTCTTATTTCTATAGAATCTTCTACATAGGCTGTCTGATGATTCTCTAGTATGTTTTGATAATCCCAAACATTCCCAGAGGTAGTTGTCTCTAAATACCCTATATACCTGAATAAGATCTCCTCTTAGATATTTGTAAGAGATACTGTACAAGTTCAGATATTTTAGTCTTTCATAATAACTTAAATGCTCATATCTATGGTTGCCCTTGATATATTTCTGCTGTACTCTTTCCAGTTTACTCATGCTTGTTTTCTTATAGGGTTTCCATATGTTATTCCATACTCAAGTTTGGGTCTAATGCAACTATCAAACAATTACTTCATAATTTTTGATTTCCTAGACTTTATAAATCTTTTTATACAACCTATAGTTCTATAACTGTCACTAACCAATTGGTTGATATTATTAGAAAAACTCATAGCTGGATCTACCTATATACCCAGGTCCTTAAATTAGTCTACAGTTTCAATTACTGTACGCTGTATTAAATATTCAGATTTCAGTGTATGTCTCCCAAATCTTATATGATTATTTTTTTATGTATTTATCAGCACATTATTCCCCTGTGCCCAAATGGTCAATTTAGTCAAGTTATTTTGCAGACATGCCTTATCTGTAATACATATAATCAGTTTACCCAATTTCAGGTCGTCTGCATGTAGAATGTAGCACACCTCAAATGAAAAAGTTAGGTCTGAAAGATACAATCTAAACAAGTAAGGGCCTAAGACAGAGCTGTGTGGGACACCCTGACTGTAACCAAGGATTTCACCTGTTCAGTTGGTGTATGATACTTGCCATGTCCTATTTGTAAGCCATGCAGCTATCCATTTTATCAAGAGTACATCAATACCTAGTTGTTCTAATTTATTGATCAGTGTTTTGTGTGTGATCCTGTCAAGAGCTGAAGTTAAATCTATATAAATTACATCACAGCACAATTTTTCATTCACATCTGTTATTATATTGTTATAGCACATCATGTTACAGGTGGTAATAGATCTATTTCCAACATATGCATGCTGATATATGGTTTCAAGTCCCAACCTATCTACTTCTGCTAATATTACCTTCTCCATTATTTTTCCACAAGAGGAAAGTAAACTTAAGGGTCTGTATGACTCTGGGGTTGTCCTACTCACCTTTCCCTTAAAGACAGGTTTAAGCACATGTCTCCAATCTTGAGGAATCTCCCCATATTTATATGACCAAGTGAATAATAGATATAATGGCACAGTAAGTTCTTGCTGAAGTGTTCTCAGGTCTTTGTTACTATTCTGTCTCCTCCTTGTACTTTGTTTGGATCCAGTTTGTGCAGTTCTTTTTCAATATAATCTAATTTGATTCCAGTATCTGAGGCTACCTGGATGTCACTAGGACAACTTACCACCCCTTTTGTGGAGCCAAACTGTTTTGCATAGAATTTTGTAAATATATCTATAATCTGTTCTGTCTGAGAATACATTTTAGAATCTGCACATATTTTATCAGTTTGTATGTCTTTAATTCTTCCACATCTTATGTATCTGTAAAAAAAAGTTTTCTATTATGCTCAATAACTTTATATAAATTTTCTTGATCTTGCCTCACACTATGCTTAATCTGTATGTCCAGCTTGTTTATCTCAGTTTTCAAAGTTGTACTTCGACCTCTCTTCCATTTTTTTATATTTTTGTCTCTCACCATAATCAGAAATCTTGTTCTTATGGAAATATATACCCCTGATGTTGTATGCCTAGATCCGGATGTTAAACATTTTTTTTTTATTTTTTTGCACTCAAACAATTTCTCTTTCAAAATTTTCCACATTCCATCTGCAGTTTTTCCACTAAACACCTCACTCCAGTTAGTTTTACATAGTGATTGTTTTGCTTCCATATAATCTGTAATTAACCTTCTGTGCACTGGTTTAGATTTAAATTTGGCAGAATTATCTAGCAACAAAGTAACCTTTACAAATCCCATGATCACTGCACATCAACTGTGGTAAAACTTGAAGTAACAATAATTTCTTTAGGAACACAAACAATGTCTAATATGTTCTGTCCTCTGGTATTTTTTTTTTTTTTTATAATCTGAAGCAATTGTTTCTGAATATACGTTGTGAATAATTTCCTTACTAATGTTGTTGAATCAATATTATTCCAGTCTGTTTCTGGTAAATTTAAGTCCTCAGCTAATATTATTCCTTTCTTCTGTGTTTCATGCAAGAAATGTATGAATTCCTCTAGATCATCAGCGCTTGACCTTGGGTGTCTATACGCTTTAACAATTATATGTTCCAGGGTTGTCTTTATTGTCACAGTTACACAGTCTATAGTACTGGTGTTATCACTGAACAAGTAAGAATCACAGGTTTCATAACTATCTTTAATCCCTATAATAACACCTCCACCTTTGTTTTGTTAGCATGTCTGTTACAATAAAAACATTTATACCATGATAGAACTGGTTTCCAGTCATTGTTCTTTAACCACGTTTCACAAAGAATAACAACATCAATCTTCTGTGAACGCAGCAAATTTTCCAATAAAAAAATGTTATTATTAATGCTCCTAGCATTAATAACCATCAGAGATGCATCAAATGTTGCTATCTGTGAACTGTTAAATTTTCAACCTGGTAAAAATCCTGCCTAGTGTTTGTCAAATATTGCAAAATATCTGCTGCAAAATTTCTCTTCTCTGATTTTGACAAATGCACTCCATCCTGTCTGAACACATGCTTGCCCAAAACTAGTCTTGGATGCTCTACACATTTCCATCTTTTAAAACAGGACATTTTTTCCATGTAGGTATTTACCCCAAAAATCTTTTCATTCACGGTGACCTGACTGTCCTCTCTATAGCTGATTTGTGAAAAATATGTTCTAACACCAGTACAAACTATATTATCTAAGACGGCTGTCAGTTCCCTACTAACAGTCAGAGAATCCTTGCAGATGAGATCATTTGTACCAACATGAATAAAAACAGATCCATACTTCCTTACATTAAGGTGTTCCAAGGCTTGTCTCACATTTTCTATTTTTGCTCCTGGCAAGCATAACATTATTTGATGTTCGTTAGCTTCTCTGCAGATACAAGTATCAGTTCCTCTAACAACAGAATCTCCCAATTACAAGAATATCTTTGCTGACCAGCAATCATGCAGATAAGTTGCAGGATCATTGATATGTCACTGTACACCAGGACTTGGCAAAGAAAATTCCCAAAGACAGAGTGACCATTAGAGTTGGACTACCAGCACGAAGGCATCTCATGGAGACATAGGCAGAACACTGGGCTGGGTGTACCTTGTGGCCCCACAAAGTCAGGACAGCAAGCTTCCTAACCAAGTGATGGTATACATCATAAGGTGCATGTATGGCAACCATGCCATGGACTCTGCTGTGGCATTCCAGAAAAATGTTGGCATCCATAATCCCATGAACGGGCACAGATACAAGATAAGAGCATGATGGCAGTGAACTTCAGGACTGTTATTGGCTTGCCTGGTATGGTCTGTGCATGATGAAGCCAGGAGAGTGTTGTCCAAGGGGAGTGTCCACACCTAGAGTGGAGGCAGCCATGGAAAGTGTGGAGATTGAAGCCTTCTCCAGAACAGTGTGTGCCATCTTCATAAGCCTGGTGTGTGATCATGCACTACGCATATGTCACCTAGCATGGTTATGGGTGCCAAGTGCCCACATTTGCACAGGGAGCACCAATAGCTGCCAAGTGGGTCACTCCTGCCCCTACCAGGCACATTTGCCCACATCACACTGCATGCATTACAAAATGTTCTGCAGTCCCTGCAGTAGCTGCAGGTTCTCATGCCAGCCAGAGAGCACATTCAACATCTCTGACATGGTGAGAGTTGTGACTGTCTGTGCCTGGATCACTGTCCTGTATATCTGCTGACTGATACCAAGGTTGACATTGATATATGGGAACGTCCTGAAATCATGGAGGCACCAGATGTCTATCAGCCCCTCCTTTCTGCTGGGTGTTTGTATCTCAGAGGCAGTATAGCTTTCTAATGCCATCTGTAATGGTGAAACCTGTAGGGAGGGGGTTGAGACAGACAGTATGACCTTCACCGAAAACAGATGATGCCAGTGATTTATCTTGTCCCTCCACAATCACCTGTGCTCTGAGTAGTACTACTGTGCCAGTCACTGTTAACATTTTGACAATGCCACCATTTCACTGTGCCATATACATGATATCCTCATTGTATGCCTCCAGTGACCTACTGACATCAAACATTTTCTTACCTGTTGTGCTGAATTCTCTCCAAGTGGAACCTGTGAATATGTACAGATAGCATATTTGTGGCAATACTGGAATATATTTCTGACCCCCACCACCATGTGGCACACAAACCGCTACATGCTAATAGTATACTTAGCCTATGGGCAATGTTTAAGGTACACATTGTCAGTATTGCAACCCTGATATCCCTGGATAACAAAAATGCATATGTGCTTGTCTGAGTAAACCATTCATAAGTGCAAATTACTGTGTCACAGCAATACCACGCCACCCCATTACTAGAGCAAGTGGTCCTTGACTCCCTTCAACCTTCTCACTTTGTGTGTGGCTACTGCATCCATCTCTCATAACCCTTACAGCTATGCTAATGTTGCTAATCCTATCACTGTATCTCTCCCCACCTATGCAAATGATGATGATTATGCTCTGACCAACTTTTTGTCCTTTGTGGGTATGGTCATATCTGATGCACGGGATGACCAGTCAATGAACTGTAATTCATAGCATGGATGTATTACTGCATACATCAATTTTATTCTGTGTTACTTTAGTTACAGTTCTTAGTGGTGTACCAGATGTCAATGCTTTATCAGTGGCACAATGTATTGCACTCTCCTCTGCCTCTCATGGGGTCCCACCACAGCTGGTTCCACTGATGATTCCTCACCCAGCTTCATTTGCTGCTTCCAAAGATATGACCTATGGCATCCCCATGTTGTACATGTTGTCATAGCATTATGTTACATAGCGTGGTACAGACCACTACTATCTTACTGGAGGTCTCCAGAGCATACTGTAGTTTGCCATCATATGTTTCCAAGCAGTGGGGATGGGCCTTCAGAAGTCTGAACATGATGTTACTTTTTTTTACAGCACTGGGTATTATATGCCATACCTGATATAGTCTGGGGTCTGCAGATGGATGTCATCAGTCATGTGTTTAAGTTATATTCTGCATCATCTGTAACATAGAATAGCTGACACTATTATGAGAGATCTGTTACCCACATTCATGGGACCAGACTACTGGTGATTCTATGGTGGCAGTATGTACACCTACCAACTAAATGGACTTGTGGAAAATCACCCTGCATGAAGTGCTGGCAGAGGTTACATTTGTGCCAGGTGTTTGAATCACTGGAGCTACCTGGATGGTGCACAAACACATTATATATATAAAATACACTTTGCAGTGCACATGACATGGGAGTTAATGGAGTGGAAGCCCTTCTGGTTAATATACAGGATACCTGGTGGAGCAGGTAAGACCATAGCAATGTGGGTGCAGTCAAAGTCTTTCAAGACCTCAGAAAAATGTTATAAAATGTTCATATTGTGATGGTTCTGTCCTCTGCTGCCACGGAAACCAAATGTGCTCCTCCACATGCTGCAGCATTACATTAATGAACTGGTGTAGGATTCATGATGCTGATGCCGTCAACACTCTTAACATGTCCCCAGTCTGATGCTGAAATGCCCTAAGAGTTGGCAAGACAGAATTACCCACACAGGAAGGAAATGGAGAAATGCAGCAACAAAACAAAGTGTAGCGAGATAAGCAACATAGAAATAAGCCACACATAAGCTGCCGAAGTACACTGTGAGTGATGCATCTTTGTTTACCAGAGGAATAATCTGTGTCAGACCTGTTATGTGATGAGGGCATAAAGGATGGTGATGAGATACAGTGGGGAGCGATGCTGGAATATAATGAAGCAATATGGAGACTATATGTGAATGGCTGGTGCCATCCATCCATTCTTCCATAATCTAAACCATTTATCCTGGTGCAGGTCTTGGTGATGGGGAGTTTAAGTGGGTCATATCAGACTTTCCTATACCCATACCAGTCCCCAGCTCCCTAGATATTCTCAGGCAGGAAGGCAGACAGGCAGGCTAAAGACAGTGTTTCCATCATGCTGTATACTCTGGGTCTTCCCTGGGATTTCCACCTAGTCTGCCATGAGTGTTACCTCCCACAGGAGATACCCAGGAGCACCTTTGCTAATTATCTAAATCATCTCAGTTGGCCCTTGATGACTAAAGCAGTATTGGTTTTACTCAGAGATTTTCTCAGACTGTCGGGGAGTTTATTCTGTAAAAGAGAATGTAGCCCTGTGAAGGCAACTTATTTCCACCACTTATTTCTGTGATCTCATGCATTTATACGCTACCCAAAGCTTGTGACCACTGGTGAGGTTAGTGACACCGAATGGTTATTAAACTAATACTGTCATCCTATGACTTTGCTCTTGCTTCACTATTAAAGTCCAGTACAACACCTCTGGTACTTCTGCCACTAGACCTATTTCTGCTGGCCAAGTTCCTAAACCCCTCTACTTTAATTTGTGAACAAGTCCCCCAGATACTTAAATGTCTACACGCAGGGCATGCTTTCATACCCCTCTACTGTCCAGAATTTCATAGTGTCCAGTTTTTTCATCACAATGTTTGTCCATTCCTCATAAAGATTTGTGGTTTTCTGGCAAATCATTGAGGACTGCAGTAACTACATAATCACATACATTTGAGTTTCTGACTTCATAAATTCATTGATTGTTACTAGGCTAATGACCCGTTTAGGGGAGAGGGGTTTCTAAGCCTAGCCAAGTTTTCTCAAAGGAATAATGATGTCCTGTATCCAAATAGGACAATGAGGGCCAGGCATTTATAAGCTAACTCTGTCCATAAGGGTGCCAGGGCCGGTGTAGGTTCATAGGTAGGTACTAGGCTATCGGCTCAAGGGTCTACATAAGCCTAGCCAACAAGGTTCCCTGGTTTACACCACCCAAGAAAGTTATTTTCCTGTGCCGCTGTCAAGCAGAGACACAGAAGTGATCCCCGGGGTGTATTTCCTATTTCCCATCCACTCATCAAGATTTTTCTTGAAGAGTGCTAATGAAGAACTTTGCTTGACATAGATGCGTAGCCTATTCCAGAGTATGGGAAGTCTCTGGGACAGGAATCTATCCCTCCAGCATGTCCTTTTTATTGTGGTGACAAGGTTTAGGTCCCTAGAGCATGTAGCTCGGAGGGATTGGGATTTCTTTAGGTGTAGCATGTCCAACAGCTCTGGGTTTGACATAGCTTTATATGTTAGGCAGAGATCACCTCGGAGTAGGTGATATGCTACGGAGTAAAGCTGGAGTTTTTTATGGCAGTCAATGTAGGGCATTTGTTTGAGGCCAGTAATCCTCTTTGTGAGGTACTTCTGTGGCCTTTCCAGCTGCTGCAGATGTCTTGTGAGGTACATTCCAAAAGGGGCGTTGTACTCTATAATGGGTCTAATGAGTGTCGAGTAGAGGGGAACAATGACCTCATTTTTCCTGGATGAGAACCCTTTTATGATGAGGTGTGCCACGTAGAAGGACTTCCTGACTACTGTGGTGATGTGACTATCACAGGAGAGACTACTGTCCACCTGGGTCCCAAGGTCTCTTATCACACATTCGGTGTTAAGTAGATTGCTGCCTATGTGGTAGTTCATGGGTATAGAGTTTTTACCAAAGGGGATGACACTGCACATTTTGGCATCGAGCTTGAGACCATGGCTCTTACACCAGGCATCTGTCTCAGCGAGGCCCTTTTGTAGGATGTCCACATTATTTGGGGACTTGATTATGGCTCCTAGTTTGCAGTCATCTGCGAACTTCATTAGCCAGAGGCCTTCTGTGTTAGCCTGTACTTCAGAGAAGTAGATACCAAACAGGAGAGGTCCTAGGACGGAACCCTGTGGTACTCCACTTGTCACTGCTTTGAGGTCAGATTTGGAGTCTGCAACTTTTACAGTGTGGGTTCTGTCAGTGAGCCAGTTGGCAACCCATCTTGTGACATAGGGATTTATACTTAGTTTAGTGAGTTTAGCTATAATTCCATAATGGGGGATATTGTCGAAAGCCTTGGCAAGGTCAAGATAGACTGTGTGAACCACCTTACCCTCATCTACAGCTTTGGTGACTGCCTCAAAGAAGTTGATCAGGTTCAGGAGGCATGATCTGCCTTTCACAAACCCGAACTGGGTGGGATCCAGAGTTTGGAGGTTACCAATGTCTTTGTTTATGAGTTCCATGATGATGCGTTCCATGGTCTTGCAGACCAGGCTCATCAGGCTAATAGGTCAATAGTTCCCGGGATCAGTGGTGGCTCCCCCTTTGTGGAGTGGGATAACTGTTGCTGTGCGCCATTCAGTGGGCACAAAGCCTGATGCGAGGCTATTATTGAACATGGTGCTTAAGTGGGGAGCCAGTTCGTTCTGAAGTTCATGTAAAATGCAGCCTAGGATGTTGTCCGGTCCCATGGATGCTGTGTTTTTGGCTTTAGAGAGTGCAGCTTTTACCTGCGTAGTTGTGATTACAGGGACTCTGCATTCTTCCTGTATAGATATGGGCCCTTTAGGGGGTGAGGTGGGGTAAAGTTAGCACTGAACCTATCTGCCAGGATGTTGTCAATATCAGTTGGTTCTGTCATTTTCGTGCCTTTGTGCTGTAACTCAGAGCAGATCTGGGTGTTGCCATTGAGATTCTTGGCATAGCTATAGAATGCTTTGTGGTTGTCCTTGGAATTAGTGGCAATTTTGTTTTCGTAGCTAGCTTTGGAGGATCTTATAAGGGATCTCAGCGTCTTACTGAGGCTGACCAGGGAGCTCCTCCACTCATGGGATTTTACTCTCTTTTGCAACAGTTTCTTCCTTCTGTTGTAAATTTTCTATTCTCCATCCATTGGTCTAGCTTGCACTTAAACTGGATAATTGACAAACTCAACTTCACATGGATGGGAAGCCTGTTCCATAGAAGGGGCAGGCTCAGGGACATATATCTGTTTCTCCAGCATGTTCTGTTTATGTCACAGACAAAATTCAAGTCCATGGACCTTGTATTTCTGGTACTCTTTGACTTACAAATATGCAGGATAGTCATAAGTGTGAGGTTTGTGGATGCCTTGGAAGCCAGGCAGAGATCACCCCTCTGCAGTATATAGGAGACTGAGTAGAGGGAAAGGGCTTTAAGGCACTTTGCATAAGGCATGTTTGTTGCACCTTGTATTCTTTTTGTAAGGAACCTCTGACGTCACTCTAGTTGCTGCATATACCTGGTCAGGTACATACCGAAGGGAGCATTTTACTCAATGTTTGGTCTGATGAGGGCAGATTACAGTGGGATAATGCCTCTTTGGACCTAGATGCTATGCCCTTACTTATACGTTGAGCAACATAAAAGGATTTCCTCATCAATGTGGCCACATAGTGGTCGAAGGTATAGATCTCAACCGCTTAGCATAAAAAATCTGGACAAAGCCAAAAATAATGGGGGGATAAACCCTCAAAAATATGGGCAAATTTTAAATACTTCTCTTATAAACTTAGTAAGTTACTATAATGAAAGGTCTTGTGTTACCATGTCATTATTCAGTGAATTCTGTCCTCACTGATTTGCCACAAAAATCCAGAAAATCACAAATTTTATGAGGAACAGACCAAAAATATGAGGTAAAAATCTGGACATTCTGCAAAAATCTTTACAGTTGAGAGGTATGTACTGTCAAAATGCATACCCAGATCCCTGACCACTGGGTCAACTCTTAGGGGCGTGCTATCAACATGGTAAATAGCCAGGATGGTTGACTTTCCAAAGTGTACAATTATGCATTTCTTAACATTGAGTTTAAGTCTATGGCTTTGGCAACATTTGTTAGTCAGCAATAGACCTTCTTGAAGAATACTAGTGTCTGCAGAGAAGTTGATGATAACCCCCAGACTTAGTTGGACATAAACATTCAGCATGTTCTTTCATTTCAGAGAAACAGATGCAAAAATTAGCAGGCCCAGTACTGAGCCCTGGGGGACTTCACTAGTGACTGGCCTCTTGCTGGAGGTGGCCTCACCTATTTTGACCTAGTGGGTCCTATCATTGAGCCAGTTGGCTATCCAGGGGGTGATAAAAGGGTTCATACCTACATTAGTGAGCTAGTCAATAATGCCTGAGTGGGATATTGTATCAAAAGCCTTGGCCAGGTCAAGGTAAGCTGTGTGCACATTTTTGCCTTCATTCAATGATTTGGTGACCCTCTCAAAAGAAGCCCACCAGATTTAATAGGCATGACCTTCCTCCAACAAAGCTAAACTGTGATGGGTCCAGCATTTGCAGGTTACCTACAGTATGTACTCATTTATAATGTTCATGATGATTCTTTCCATGGCTTTACATATCAGACTGGTAAGATTTATGAACTTGTAGTTACGCAGATAAGTGGTTGGACCTCCTTTGTGCAGGGGAATGACTATAGCCATCTTCCATTCTTTGGGCAGAAAACCTGACTGTAGGCTCCAGTTGAAAAATGATTCAAGTGGTTCAGAGAGACCATGTTTTGTGTATTTATTAAACATCCTGGGATGTTATAGAGGCCCATCGATGCAGTGATTTTGGCATTGCAAAGTGCATAAATGACCTGTTCCCTAGTAATGGTTGGAGGGGATTGTGGTATGCAGCATTTCCTTTGGACTATCAGGAGGGAGAGTTGGGGAAAATTTTGAGATGAACCTGTCAGCCGAAAGGTTGGCAATGCCCTTCGGTTCAGGGTAGGTGATGCCATTTACAATAAGTTCTGTGCATTGCTGTGTATTTTCCCTGAGGTTACAGACATAGCTGTAGAAAGCTGTGTGGTTACTCATTGCCTGAGAATCTATTTTATCTTCAAATTTAGTCTTAGAAGTATTAATTAACCCTCTTAGCTGCCTGTTTAGATTGGTCATTAGGCTTTTAGTCTGTATGGCTTTGTTCCTCCTATGCTTAGCTAAGATTTTTTTTGTTTGTTGTATGACAGATTGATATTGTGACTCAACAGGGTTGGCTTGTCTTTTGAGTTTTTCTTATTCTTAATACATTTGGGTACAGCTCGCTCTATACATCTATCAATATGGCAGTACAGAGATTTTGTAAATAGCTCAGTATATAATGTAGTGTTTACTGAGTTTTGGACTGCTTGGAATTTAGCCAAAGTATCACTTAGTAGGGAGAGGTTAGCCTTGGAATAGTTCCTAAAGGTTTTGGTTTTGCTGGATTCCTGCATTTAATTTTTATTTCAAGCAGTACTGCCTTATGGTCAGATCTGACAAGCAAAGGCATTACATTGAGTGAGGAACATTGGCTCCCCATTTTCATGAGTACAAGGTCAAGGATGTTTGTACCCCTGGTAGGAGAACGGACCAACTGTTCCAGGATGTTGGTTTTAACAAAGTTTGGGAATTGCTGGGCTTGTGCATTAGAAGTGGATAGGATTCCCAATATGAAGAGGGGTAGTTGAGATACCCCATGAATATCACATTGAATTGAACAGTGAGGGACTCTAGCAAATTGAGATTGGTAGTATGGGTTTCCTGGGACATGGAGGAGGACCTACAGGTTGCACATGTATGAGTTCCAGTGAGTCATGCACTTTAACTAGTCTGGACGTGAGGTTGGTTTTAATATAGACTGAGATGCCTCCACCTTTATTTCCCTCCTGTCCAATAGCTAGTTTAAAGGTGTGAAAGGTATTATAACCTTACATTGCTGAAGTACTCTTCATGACTTTAAACCATGTCTCCATTGCTACACAGATGTCTACACTCTCCAGGGAGAGGAAGGCTTGCAGGGGTTGGAGTTTCTTGTTAAGACTTCTAGCATTGAGCAGTACCACCTTCAGATGTTCTTTCATAGATTCAGTAAAATTAGGAGGTTTGTTATTGCCTAAAAAAGGCACTACATGGGTGGAAAAGGTATTTGCCAATATCCAAAAGCCTAGAGAGGATAAGTGCAGACCATCCCTGGTAAAGCAGTGTGGTCTTTCAATCATGCCCTCCCTGGCGTCAAATATTGTATCCCCTTGGGCTAACACCAGAAGCTAAGCCAATTGTTAAAATCAATCATTTTTTGTTGGTAAAGTGCCATCATCCTTGGAGAAGGTAGTATAGTGCTCACTGCTAAGCTTATACCTGCCTGAGACACATAATCAATGAGCTCGATCATGTTTTGCTTCATATAGTCAAGGGAGGTATGTCACAGGTCATTAACACCCACATGGACTATGACAGAGTCATACTGGTACCTGTGGTTCCATGACCTGAGTATCTTTGTGACTTGATGGATCCTAGCCTAGAAAGGCAGCTAACCATGACTCTCTCCTTACTTAGTCTGGTGAGGCGACATCAGTGTGCCTCACTATAGAATTACCAATGACCAGGAAATTTGGCTGTGTACTGTGCAGGAGGTCTTAGTCTTTTAAGAAGGTTACCTGTAAGTGCCTCAGCATAAGAAGTTTTATGTGTAGGGTCTTTACCCTGTGTAGTTGGTATGGTGAAAGTTTCAGTGACAACCTCTACTGGATAAGTTTTGGTTGTATGAGAGAGTTTCACCTCCAGCATTAAAGTATATCTACACCTCTTGCATACTTTATCTGTTTTTTTAAGTATAAGTGGGTTGTCAGTATACATGAGGCAATTGCTACAGAATACCCAACTCAATCAGACTGGCCACAAAGAGAGTTGGGAAGTACATATCCATGGCTACTGATCTACTAGGGGGAATTAGGGATATTTAAATATTGAATAGGTCAATAAGACAAGGAACCTGATGAGCAACACTCAACTATGTGCAAACTAGATGCTCAAGTAGTTAAAAAAAGTGTAGACCACAAGCCTTTCTAAAATAAAACAACTAGTTTGGCACCCAAGTGCTTAAACCAGAACAAAGACACTTAGAATAACAGGCACAATAAGATTATACCAGCAATTTCCAATTCAGAAGGGTGGAAGCTACCCTCTCCTCCCACATCAGTGTACATCACAAACCTTAATGTAAAATAACTGGTTTGGAGCCCAAGTGCTTAAACCAGAACTAAGACACTTTTAGAATAACAGGCACAATAAGCCTTCAAGCAGCAATTCCCAGCTAAGAAGGGTGTATGCTATCCTCTCCTGCCACAAGAATGTAGACCACAAACCTTCTTAATGTAAAATAACTGGTTTGGAGCCTTGATTGATGTATTCATCAATCTTTATGAGAATGACTTATGTCAAAGTTTTGCACATGAGAACAAAGCTCTTTTTTTTAATATGACTCCAGGTGAATATGATGCATTAAGGATACTATTTGAGAATCCATGTGTAGAAATTCACCCAGCAGACAAAGGTGGGGGTATTGTCCTTATGGAAAAACAGCATTATTTAACTAAAATGCATGAAATGTTAGAGGATGCCACTACATATATGCCTCTCCAGAGGCACCAAGTGGAAATTTTGATTAATAAAGTTGAATTTTATGTCTATGAGTTACATATGACTAGGTTAATCTCCTTAGATATGTACAAGTATTTTTCTATTGAGCATCCAGTTGTACCTACTTTATGCAGTTTACCTAATGTACATAAAAATTTTAATGCCCCCCATGAGGCCAATTGTCTCTACTAGAGGCTGGATGACTGAATCTTTATCTATTTTTATGGAAAGAACACTGTGCCCTATTCTTTTTATGAGACATGTATGCATGATATAAAGACTTGGAGGATATTAAACAATTCCTTCTTGTTACCCTTGACATAAATACATTATTTACAGGTACACCAAATGATTTTGGTATTGAATGCATTAGAACGTTTTTGTCTAGAAGCAGCGATTTCTCCACAAACAAAGTGATGCTGACATGTATGCTTTTTGAACTTATTCTGGAGAATAATGTGTTTACTTTTGAAGATGAATTTTATCTGCAGTGTGTTGGGGTAGCAATGGGCACAGTTTGTGTCAAATCCTATGTGAATCTAGTTTTAGCACAATGGGGATACGAGAATATTTATTCTAATAATCCTTTTATTGATAATATTAGTTACTATAGACATTTTGTGGATAACATATTTTTAGTATGGAGAGGTACGTCTGACAGCCTCGTATCCTTCATTGAGTATTTACATACTACAACAACTTTTTTAAAATTTACTCATCACTACTCTAAGGACTCCATTGAATTCTTAGATGTTCCTATTGTGAAGGATGCATTTGGCAGAGTAGAGATTAAGATTTACAAAAAGCCATGTAAGAGAAATAACATCTTACACAAGACAAGTCTGCATCCTAAACATTTAACTTGGAATGTATTGAAGGGACAGCTTTTTAGAACATGGAGGTTTCACAGCAAGGATAGCAGTGCTGATGAAGCTTTGGATCAGATGTCTGATTGTTTTACGTCAAGAGGTTATTCACATACAGAAGTACTCAGAGCGGCTACTGAGGTACACCTGATGAGGGATACCACTGCACAACCGTACTTCAAAGAACATAATGAAGCTATATCCTGTTCGTCTGTTAGACATACTGCCACCCCTCACATTGTGCTTACATATTCCAGTAATGTAGGAGTGATACATATTCCAGTAATGTAGGAGTGATATGTGAGATCATAAAGAAGAATTGACCAGTGCTTAAGACTGACTATGTGATCAAGAAGGCATTGGGACCTGCACTCAAGTTTTCTTTTCATAACAACAAATCATTAAAACAAGAATTATGTAACAAATGATCTAAATGTGTTAGATCTGTCCACTTTGATCACACTGGCACTTTTCCATGCAGATCTTGTCAAGCATGCAAATATATTTGGGTTATGAGCTCCATTGAACACCCTTCTCTGAATTATCATATTTATTTTGATTTTTATGCTGATTGCAAATGTTTAAATGTGCCAAGCCTGCAATAGCTTTTATGTTGGAAAAACCAACAAATGTTGAAAGGAGAGTTCTAGAACATATAGGTGACATTCGGCATAAAAAATCCACTAATGCTTTAGCTAGACATGCTATTGACTTTGGCCATGCACATTGTTTTAAATTTACTGTTTTAGAAATTATTGAATGAACCATGAGAGTTGGTAACATTAAAAATATTATGGAATGTACTGAGCTCAGATGGATCATTTTACTTAAAGCTGATTTGCCTCTTGGTTTGAATGACACTTTGTCTATCAAACCAGTCTTGCGAGCACGTGGCTAGAGACATTGATTTTATTGGCTACCTCTTAAGGAATGAAGTTTTTATGAATGGAGTTCTATGAATGAGCTCAGTTACCTCATCTCTAGTAGGAGACATATGACTTGTTTTGTTTTTTGAGTGGTTAGTTTGTATTTTAAGAACTGAAGCAATTTCATCAATGTTGTATGGTCTGAAGAAGGGACTATTAGCAGTGAAAGTGCTTACCTTCTTTTATTAGCCTTTATTGTTTTTGTATTAAAAGTTTTGCACATTCTGGTCATGATGGTTAAAGTTTGTTTTATGCTGTTCACAATAAGCTTTCAACCAGAAATTCCCAACTCAGAAGGTAGTAAGCTACGTCCTCTGTTCTAAGAGTGTAGACCACAAATCTTCCTTATGTAAGATAACTAGTTTGGAGCCCAGGTGCTTAAACCAGAAGTAAGAGGCTTTGAATAACAATTGCAATGCAATCAAGCTACTAACAAGCAATAATAAATTCAGCAGAATAAATGCAAGTGAATACTTTAAAGCAGGAAGAAGCACAAATACAGCAAAAGCAGGTGAATAAAGTGCATTTTTTTAGTAAGTTGGATGGTAGGAAACAGACTGGGGGGGGGGGCTTTCCCAGTTGATCTATCAGTGCACAGTAGAATGAGCTGATGAGCTGAAACTGGGAGGAGTGTCCAAAATCAGATGTATAGTAGTGGTGGGAAACTTAAAAGTCATCAACCTTAAAAGCACAACAGTAGCAGGATGGGTAGGTGGGAAAAAAAATCAAATGTAGAGATCATTAATAGGCAGAGAACAACAAGTCAAACAAGCACTACAGCTAAATAAAGATGCCACTAAATATCTGTACTTAAATGAGGAATGCTATTTCTCAGTTTCTCCCACTAATTAGTTGGATGTTATTCACTGTCTGCAAAATAATTCTTTTCTACCTGACCCTAGCCAAGATCTCTTAAAAGTCCAAAAAGACCAAACAAACTTAAAACAAAACAAAATGTAGTATAAATAAAAGACAAACAATAGAAATATCAAAACCTTAAATGAATAGCTCCAATCCAAAATGAAATGCAGACAGAGATCAGTAATAGTCAAGCAAAGAACAAGTCAAACAAGCACTACAGCTAAACAAAGATGCCATTAAATATTTGTAGTTAAATGAGGAATGCTATTTCTAAGCTCCTGCCACTAATTAACTGGGTATGATTCAATGTCTACAAAGGAATTATTTTCCAACTGACCCTAGCCAAGACCTCTTAAAACTCCAAAAAGAACAAAAAAAAAACTTAAAATGAAACAAAATGCTATAAAAATACATAAGTAACCAAAGCTTAAATGAATAAAACTGCACACTAATGCAAAACTTGTTATTCTAACAACTTTCTAAATTTATAAGAGAAATGTTGAAATCTGTCCCTAGTTTTGGGGCTTTGTCCCTCCCATTATTTTTGGCTTTGCCCCATGTCTTATACTAAAACATTTATAGATATGGCTCTCCTTATCTGTAAAGAGGAGTCTACCTTTTTATGGGTGACAACCATACCTTTTGAACATGAAGTGCTGATTTTCATCACAGCTGTTTGCATTCAGCAGTGAACTTCTGTACTGCATATTTCAGTGCACTCTGATAGTGATAACTATCCAAATTAATGAGACAGAAAAACATAAAAAAAGAGCAAAACAAAAAAAAATGCTTTTTGGTGTTGGAAAAGCTAATATCTTAGGATGACTAAGCTTTTAAAAAAGAAGGCATTTACTGAGACAGCAGCCCCCATGCACTTTAATACTTGTATACATTTGGATGTGCCAATATGAAAAACAACAATTAAATTGATAGAAGAGTGCTTTTGTGTTTCAAAACATAACACTTCTTCAGACCTAATATAAGAAGTTTTGATTAATTAAGTTATAAGTGCTTGATTACTTTGAAGTCTCACTTGAAATTGTCTACAGTACATGGTTCTGTTTTTCTGATTTGTTTAGCTTGATCAATCAGCAGCTTTGTTGCTTACAAGTATATACATATGTGTGTGTGTATACACATACATGCACACATACATACATACATACATATGAGTAACTGCAAAAACAGTGTGCATGTGCCATTTGAAAGTACTGTTAGAATTATTGTGCTTTGTGCTCCTTGCAGATGAATTGCTCAGGGATACATTATAATTTTGTTCCTGATTGTTCAGGTGTGGGTTGAAATTAGACATGTCTATTGTCCTGGATTAGGATCAAATGAATATGAAGACTGGCTTTACTGAATATTCCTGGAAGCCTGATGCAATATGACTGCTTACCGAAGGAAGACTAGTATACAGAGAACTGGAACAGATCACCAAGGTGTTCATTTTTCTAGCATTCTGGGTAATATGCATAAAACATGAACAATGACGCATGAGAAGATAAGGTGTGTCCCTGCCAGGAAGGGAATGGGACTGAGGACAGATAGTAGAACCCCATGATGGCTGGTACAGCTGACGAGCTTGAGTGCTATACGGCAAAGGGGCAAAAACTATACCCTGCACTGCATAAAGGATGCAGAAAGGTGGATTGGGATACACCAGGGGAGGCACATCAGTACTATAGCAGTTGTCCATGCAGTAAATTAGGTAATAGAACCAGAAAAGGAAGTTCAGTACATGTACTAAAAATCATAGCATAACAGATTGTAGAAGTTAACACTCCAGCAGAATGTGGCCCTCATAGCAATAGAATCACAGGTTGAGGTCTTCTCCACTCAAATGTATATCATAGCATTTTGGTTTTACCAGCTTTAAGTTTGTTCTTTCCTGGGCCAGAAATTTCATCAGCTTGTCCATGCTTCTATCAAGACCAAAGCTGATGTCACTCTAGTATTGCACTGGATTTTAGTTGGTGAGTGAGGTTCCTCTAAAAGACCGTATTGCTATGAGCTTTCTTCAGTTCTTCTTGCTGTTTACGTACTTCAGATCCTGCCTTAATGTCAAAGTACTTTTTGTCTGTGTAGTACTTTGTACTTTGACTGTTTATAGGTTCGTAGGTTTACTAGGCTAACGACCACAAGGGCCTTTTTAAGACTAGCCATGCACCCCAAATTTCTGACAAGTTCTGATACCCTTGATAAGTAAAATGTATAATGGGAGATGAAATGTTTACAAGTAGGGGCCTAGGAGATCAACCATTTGCAGGTTGCCTCTGTTCATTAGAGACATAATGTTTACTGTTTTCCCTAAAGATCTTCAGTTAAACTCATATTAATTTATTTCCTTGTGTTTCTGGTAGGCTGCTGTCCATTTTCTAACCACAAGTAACTGTACTCATATCAATCTTTCACTTTATTCCCTAATTTTAAAGAATGTGTACTGGAGAGACTGATAAGAAACATGACAAAAGGGATAATGTGCAGACTAGTGATGGTGAATCATCAAAGTAAAAAGCAAAAGTAATTAAGATCCATCCGTTTCAGTTTAATTTCCTTAAGAAGCCACTGCTGTTCGTATATTGACCAAAATAGGGATATGAACTAATTCTCTAAAGCATACAAATTCTCTTCATTAGCCTCATTGCTGGTAAAAGAAAAACCTTAGCAGCACCTTCCATGATACCTTGATTGGCATCCTGTTTGATTCTCTATGATCCGCTATGATCATTTCTGTTTAAAAGGCATTCACTAGAGGCTGAGCCTAGTACTTCTGGAGGGTTTCCGTAAGCTAGGTCCCCCACAGCTACATCCTGTTTAAGTCCTGTCTTACTGCAATTTCCTTAAACTATAAAGGTATTTACAAGGAAGTATTTCAATTTACGGGAACAACCTTTATTAAAATGACAGAGGCCTAAATATTAACCTTTTTTGTGCTGATATAAGTTTATAGGTATAACTCATAGAACTCAGAAAAGTAAACCTTTGCAAGTATGTGTAAAGGTTGAAGACAGACCTCTCAAACTCGTAGCACAAGAAATCTGGATAAAGCCAAAAATAATGGGAAGGGGGAGAGGGAACAAAGGACCCAATATAGGCACAGATTTTAAATATTATAATTTCAGAACATTGCTAGAATGGAAGGACTTCTGCCATCATACATTTTCTGAAGGATATGAAATCTGAAACTAAAATGTCTGTCATTATTTAGTAACATCAATCCTCAGAGATTTGCCAGAAAACCACAAATTTTATGAGGAGGAACAGGACAAAAATATGAGGCTAAAATGTGGACATTCTGCTAAAATCTGGACAGTTGAGAGTTAGAAAATAAGAGGAAAAAACTGCTTTTCCAAATTACAATGGTAAAGAGAAGCATTTCTGTATGAGGCAGATTCGTTCTCCTTCAAAAGATTCTTTTAAGGAAAATTCTTCTTCCCGGATTTCAGGCGATTCATCGGAGCACACTTTTTTAATTAATTTTATGGGAGAATGTTTTGTCTGGCTTATCAGTAATCTCTCTCCTCAGAAAGAAGATATAGGGAGATAGTAAGACTTCCCGATGTGAAGTGGACAGTTTTTAAACTTTGCTACACTTTTACAGGCATTGTAAAGGCCACTAGTTAGTGTCCGGAATCACTGCCTCCAACACCTAAAGACATTGATAGAACGTATACATTTCTACGGTCAGGATTTTTGTTATCCTCCTAAGGCTGATGATGTGACTGCCTGTCTACTGGCAACAAACCAAAGCAGGAAAACTACTCCTCTGGCATCTTTTCCATTTGATTAGGATTCCAGGTTACTACATAAATATGGCAGAACTGTTCGTGGTGAAATTGTTTGTTCATCCAGTGTCCTAGTAGACAGACTGCTTAAATTGTCTCACACGGTTTCTTATCAGAGTTCCATCTTAGACCAAATTCAGGAAAACGTAGTCTATTCTTAACAGTAATGTTAGGAATACAACACAGATTAACTGCAAAAGCAGGCAAAATAGTTATGCCTACTAGGAAATATGTAATTGGTACTGTGGATACTTCAGCAAGAGCTGGTATGTCAGACGTAGTTTTGAGACTAGCCTGGCTTCGAACACTAATGTAACTAGGATGTGAAATCAAGACTTCTGAATTTGTTTGGTCAACTAACAGATGGCATTATCATTGACTGAGAAAGATAAACTCCTTGTTTAAAAAATATATTGACCTATTATCCCTCAGTTTCAAAAGACTTTCATTATAAGTAATACATCATTTTGTAAGAAATCAACTTCTTAACAGCAACTTTATCAAGAGATACAGTTTAAGGAAAGATAAAACTACAACTCAGATTTACCCAGAAAGGAAAGGTACATTAAAATAGCTTCAAAATAATGCTTATACTCCTTTAGCCCTTACTCTTCCCAGTACCCCTTAGGTGTAAGATTTAGAGTCATCTTTTTGGCTGGTTCCAGACAAGCACAAGCAGATGGGTGTTACAAGCAGATAAACAAGTTTATGCAACATAACTTTTTCAGAAACCACAGGGGCATCTGGTCCCCTCTAGGATCACTCTCTCTCTTTCTAATCAAGTACATTTAGCCTTTCAGGTGATGTATGAGATCCTCATAAAGAAAACAATCTGATGCATGTATTTCAGTCAAAGAGACCAAGGTTTTCATTCCAGACTATTGATGGTCCCAAAAAAGAACAATACCTCAAGTCCAGTTTTAAACTTTCCAGATCTGCATGAGGCCATATATGCAAAGCCAGTCAAGACGGCATTACTTCTGCATAATGGAGCATTTACATAGCTGCACTGACATACTTATATCTTCACATTCCAATGAGACCTTACAGAAAATACCCAACATTCAAGGTAACTCATTGTCGTAGCCAGTTTTCCACTCTGCCAATTGGTTTATTTACAACCCCTGGAATATCTACCAAATGCTTTGCTCTAGTTTTTGTAGACCTCATAAAGAAAAACATAGTTATTTTCCCTGTCTATATGATTATTTGAAAGTGGTGAACACCAAGAAACTATTGAAACAGCACATCAAATCAGACCACTGCACTCTTCAGGCTTCTGGGGACAGCAGTGAATTACAGGATATCTGAGACTCCCTCACTGTCAGTAACTTTTAATTCAGTACTAATGGAATTGTTTCTAATTTGGGTCAACTGAAGTCTCAATACAATTCTCTCACAACAAGCCATCATAGCAAGACAGTTTCTTTTGTCTTTGGAATATGTGACTTTTTGCAATGTTCTAATTTCCAAGGCAAAGTAACTTATGAGGAAAACACAATGATATCTCAAAATCATTCAAAACTGACCTACAGATTCTCTAGATATGATGATTCTTGTCCCAGAGTGTATAAAAGAGGGAAGTCATATGGTAAGCTGAGATGGACTACTTATACATAGGAATGGCATTACTTCCACCATCCAAAGCTGAAATTCTGACTGCAGACTGTTTAGAATATACCTTGGGAAGCCCACATCAGCAGCATCAGTCCAAGACAGCCTGCTCTCAGCAGAAAAAACTATTTTAAATCAAGACGAAGGAGATAAGAGCAGTATACAGGATGCTGACAACCTCCCGGGACAAGTTTCAACTAGGATGCCTTTAAATCAACAGCAGACAATACTACCTATGGCAATGTGGTATATAAACAACAAGGAGGACCCAAACTTCTTTAGCTTTGGAAAGATACAGGTCTGATTAGGAATGGGCTGTGAAGCAAAATATTCAGCTACTACAAGCTGCAGATCCTTGAGAAGAAAATATGTGGTCCTTGAGTAAAACTAGATCTAATAATTGTTTTAATAAATTATAATGATATGGGGGTCCTACAGAAGTGGATCTGTTTACCACTCATTATAACTGTCTCAAATCCTTATGCTTTCTTATGCTTCATGACACAGACAGTTTGGAGGACAGACACTTTTCCCTTTCAGTAGATTCATTGCTTGATGTGTGCCTTATCTCATTTTCCTTTGTTCATTTTTATACTAATAGCTTCCTTTTGGCCAAGACCACCATGGAATTCTATGCTAATGAGATTGATTTCTTTTCTACCATGGCCATTACCTGTACTAAGGTTCTTGCTGACATAAAAAGAGGACAAGGTACTACATCCCATCAGCATTGAGGATACAGTTTTGAATCTGAATAGTGGCACACAAGTTGTGAAATGTTTTAAAGGAAGCTAAAAGACTTAACACAACAAAATCTTACATAAAGTTGTGGCTAAAAGTCATTTTTGGGCTATGTCACATGATCGGCATCTCTCACACTGTCCCATTCCTAGGCATCTACTTAACCTACTATTGGCCTTCTGGTTGGCTCATTCATCAATCAGGGTTCATGTTTTTGCAGTTTCTGTTTGTCTGACCATCATTCCACAGAGAGCAGCTCATCCTCCTGTCAAGACATTCCTCAAGTTTTATTTTGGCATGACTTCCAAGCAGATATGTTAACCTTGGGATTTAAACTATATATTAAACAAATCAACTTTACTTTAAAAAATACAATAAATTGGATGTAGAGCCCTTGGTATGACAGGTCTTGGTATAGCTGTACTACAGGGGCTACAGGGTACTACATAATTGTTCTATTCTCAGGAGTATCCAAATACTATGTTATGACTTAATTTTACAGTGAGTCTTCCTAAAGAAAATTGCACAGTTGAATGTAAGCATACTTATCATAACAATGGATATTTGTGTAACAGTAAAGCTACCATCCCTCAATATTCCAAAGAATAGAATATAGAGGACGCTTATCTTTTATTGTACTTTTATACATTTAATTTATTTTTATATTGTAATATTTTTAGTTGTTTGAATGACAACTAGCCAGTATAATCAAGTCCCTATGAGGATTATGTGGGGCTTTAAGCTCTAGTAAAAGTTACTAGAAACTCTGACTTTGTATGGGGTTTGGCCAACCAAGGCTTGACGGAACACTGGTATTCGTCATCAAACAATTGATGAAATCTTTGACCAGGAAAGAAAATGCGTAACACATAATATAACATAACACAGCATAACATAACATGACATAAAAAATAAATAATTTAGCAATAATCTATGACTGCGTGTGGGTATTACAGGATTTACCCATGGTTGGCGTGATTTGGTCACAAGGGATACCCACATCTAGGAGTGCGCTAGTGCTATTACACAATGACATTATTTAAGGAAGAAAGTGATTACCTTTCTTAAATAACAGAGCTGTAGTGTTTCTTTGTGTTCTTCCTCATCTACTGCTGTACAGCACATGCGTATGGGACTTATGTTATTACACTTGCACAGTACGTTACAGGAGAAGCAACACAGAAGAAAGAATCTCCATTGCTGTTTTTTCTATGTTTTTTAATTGCTAAATGTTTCCAAGGAGCAGTGCAGAAATACAAGGAAAGTCAGGTAGTTTTCTGATTCTTTAGTTTTGCAGACTGCACCTGATTTTTCTCATATTTTGTTCTGGCCTTCAGCATATACCAATAGAAAGTCTGGCTGCTCAATGGTACTTCAGCGGCTGGACTTTTTTCTTTTGTTATATGCTAAATTTACAATGGGCACGCTGTTTGGACTGTCCAATCAGCATGCTTGTTTTTGAATAGTAATAAGCCACTGTTGTATTATAATAATAATAATGATTATTATATATATGAGAACATTCAGGTATGGGCAACTTAATTTAAAGAATAAAAAATAGAGTAGGATAAGTGCTTTTGTTACAAATTAGGCTAAAACTTCTTCAGACAATCATGACTGTCAATCATGTACTTATCTGTTAAAATCACATGAACAAATAAGCCAATTTGATTGGTGAGACTTGCTTTCATCAACAATCACATTAAAAATTATCAGCATGAACTAACAATATCAAACTAACAAAAGTATTACTTCCTAATATTTCAAAAATATATTCAATAATTTAACCTTGTTTTACCACAGAATTAAAATGCAACTGCCAATAAGATTTGGATGTTTCTAAAACAAATGTATACCCCCCACCTCTTCTGTCAAAATTATCCTTTGCAAGACATGTCTTTTAAAATTCTTGCAGTTTACAAAATCATTGCTGTGTACAGCTAGTGAAATCTAAGGACATAGGAACAGCAAAAAAGAAGCAATCACAAGCACTGTAGTATACTTGGCCATATACAGCTTTAAGGAGACATAAATAATATTTCTTACCATCTATTTGAGCAGTTAATAGTGCTCACTTCTCAAATCACAGTTATGCTCTCATCATCTGAAGAGGAGTATCATTTATAACAGATGACATGGGAGCAGCTTTTTTTTTTTGCCAAATGCCAATATACTATTTGTTTGCATTTAGCTTGAGTATGATTTCAGTATATCAGGTCTATGTATATTCCAGCCCTTGCTCTTTTGTTGTTTGTCTTTGTCTGCCTTTTGTATCTGTCTGTCTGTCTGCCCCAGCCAATTGAAAATCAGCTGATCACATGCACTGGCTTTTTTCAGTGTGAGACAGTGGTACAGTGGTGTTTGGGGAATCTGCCTTTTCCCCACTGTAGCGCAATTTCTGAGTTGGTATATGTAATTCACAGGGGGCGTGGGGGGAATTTACCCTTTCCCCACTGTAGTGCGATCTCTGAGTTGGTATATGTAATTCAAAGCAATCGTGGGGAGTAGTATGGTAGTTTACCTACCTGTAAAACAATAGATTTTACTGGGGTTTTTTGACTCTGTGATTTGTGCTGTAGTGTATTTGAATCTTTTTTGCTTCAAACTGTGTTAGCGGTATGACAAGCATGCAGAGTTTTGATACTTCGAATGTCTGTCATATACTTATGTGCGTGTATCATTTTAACAATTTTTTTACACTTTTAAAATATAACAATATAAGAGAACATCACGAGTATGAACTTTTTCTCCATAATGATATCTGTAAAAATGGATGATATACCAAAATAATACAGCTCTTGTTTTTTTGTAAACAAGCAAAAAATTATAAGCAATACTTCTCTTCTTTACTTGACAAACATATTTAACAAGATAGAAGACTAAAGACACACCAACTAATAATCCACAGAATAAAGAAGAACCGAAATCCAGATCCACTCAGAAATACTGTTTATTGAGCACTTAAGGCACTCTAATGGAAACATGCTCCCATATTTAACAAATTAAAAAAAAATGACAGCAGCATTCTATGAGCATGAAAATAGTTCTTTTTCACTTGGTCCAACCTTTTCAACTCAACTATAGTTCAATACACAAGTTCCCAAAATCAAAATGTACCAAAATGTACCAAAATGCACTTGTGGGGATGGGGCAGTTTGTGTACCCAATGATCACTGTGTATCCTCATTATGACTTTCTCTCTCTTTCTCTGTGGTGTATGTGTACATTTATGTCCATAGTTATATCTCTGTATATTTACTTTCTTACTGTTTTTCACATGCAGAGTTTGCCTTTGCCTATGGTTGCAATTAAATTCAGTCCCTACTTTACTAGTCCTCTCACAATCGATATTTGCCTCTCTCCCACTCAGTGTTCTTTCTCACCTGTAAGCTGACCTTCCTCAACTTCTTCCAAGGGCGAATAATATCTGATTGGTGAGTGCGCATTGAGTCAGACTGGTGTTCTTGTCAAAAAGATACCTGAAAGCTGGCACTGGGATATGAACTTCCCAACATCAGGAAGGGAACAAAAGTCACGGCTATGAGAGTGTACTGCTTTATTTGTGAATAATGTGCACATTTCTCTTCTTTCAAAATAATTAAAAGAAGGGAATGGGGAACATCTGATCTTCATACCTGCACCTCTTTTTAGTTTGTACAGCAAATTAACAAGCCTAGCATACAGGACTTGCGTTTTAAATTTTATCTTGATTTAAAATTCTAATCAACATGCAACCACAAATGTATATAAAAAAAACTCACCTGAAACTAATACCCACTGAAGTTTGTTAACAGAACTGACTTCTTGTGCCAAAAAGGCTTTGTATGCTGTAACTGTAGAACTTTCAGTCTCATTATCATGTCCGCTTGTTGTATCAAGATGTACTTGTGAATGAATATTCCTGTGAAATTAAAAAAAATAACAAGATGTCTGTCTCATAGTGCTTAGCTGTGCATATTGATTGGTTCTTTCTGTGCTTTGCAGTGGCCTGCTCTCACTTCAGTGAATTTATGCTTGACAGGACTGTTACTGGTGTGTTTGTTCACTTTATTGTGTGACAATAGTGCCATCTGCTGTCACTTTCAGTAGTTACTCAAACATTTGCTGTTTTTTCCATAATTTTTTTTTTTTAAGATTTACAAATAATCATGCTGCACTTGACCCTTGCATGACTGATAATGATACAACAGCATGCCATGAAGCTTCATATAAGTAGCTGCTGTTAGAAGTTGTGCTGACTCAGCAGCAGTCAGTTCATTCAGCTATGCTGTTTTCCTTGCATTTCTTCTGAAGAGAGCTACCAAGGTAGGCATAGTACTGCAACAGTTAGACAAAAGACCAAGTGGTGGAAGCATCTTCTAGCCATCCAAACATTTAGCTGACTCATTCTAAATTATATTATTTCTTGCCTCTGTTTTGCTGAATTGATTATTTTTTAGTTTCCACCAGTTACACATGTATTTATTGTCAGTTCCAGCATAATGTAGTGGACATACCTCTCAAGTGTACATATTTTCACAGAATGTCCAGATTTTTGCCTCATATTTTTAGTCTGTTTTCATAAAATTGTGTTTTTTTCTGGCAAATTAGTGGCAAGCTGTTAAAGACTGAAGTTATAAAATAGTGGCAGACATTTGAGTTTCAGACTTTATATCCTTCAGAAAATTCACGCTAATGCAAAACCTGTTATTCTATCAACTTTCTAAGTTTGTAAGAGCAATATTTAAAAATTGTCGCTATTTTGGGGCCTTTGTCCCACTTTTATTTATGGCTTTGTCCAGATTTTTTGCTGTAAGAGGTTGAGAGATATGGGTGGAATTACATAATGGAATCTAGCCATCTCTGGTGGCATAGACAGATAAAGCCTTGAGTTCTGTCCAGGCAGCCCAGCGTTTGATTAGTGACTTGGATGCTTGAAAGAACATCGACGTCTGTGCAGTAACTGAAACCTGGTTCAAGGCTCCTGAGAGCACCCCAGCACTACCAGGCTATACCTCATATCATGCTTTTCGGCCCTAAAACCCGGGCCGAACCACAAAGGGAGGGGGAGTGTCCATATTCATAAAGGACACCCACACCTCCAGGTTAGTAGCAACACATGAAGCATCAGAGACCATACAGGTGCAACTAACCATAGGCAAAACTGCTATACAACTGGTAGCATGTTACAGACCACCCTCCCAATCTCAAGAACCCCACTCAGCCTTCCTGAAGACATTGGAGGATATGAATGTATCACAAAATACCATCATACTGGGAGACTTCAACTACCCAAACATAGATTGGGTACATTATTCTAGCCCTAATACCCTAGCCCAAAGGTTCCTGGAATTCATAAATTCAAATGCACTGGAACAACTAGTCACCTCTCCCACTAGGGGAGATAATATACTAGACCTGATCATCACAAACATGGGGACAAAATGCTCCACACCGGAAGTATACCCCTCACTAGTGAGATCTGACCACAAACTAATCACCCTGGATATACATATCCCACCTCCACCCCCAGCACAAAAGACCACAGTGAAAAACTTCTCAAAAGCAGACTTCACTCTTCTTAAGGCTGAGATGGTATCCTTTAAGCCCACTGTGCCAGTGGATACCACTTCCCACAATGCCGAATCCTTCACAAATGCTTTCTATGGACATCTCCAAGAATGCATGGATCATGCAATCCCAAACAAATCCAAGTCCCTCCATCAAATGTAAGCATCTTGTCTGGTGGACCTCAGCCATAAACAAATTGTATAACAAAAGAAGGAAGCTACTGCACGTCAGAGCGAAATCCCATGAAGGGAAGACATCTCTGATCAACATTAGCAGAAAACTACGTTCTCTCATAAAAACATCCAAGGCAAACTTTGAGAGAAAAATCGCTAAGGACACTAAAGATAACCACAAAGCCTTCTTCAGCTATGTTAGAAACCTGGGCGGAAACCCTCAGATATGCTCAGAGTTGGTTCACAACAACAAAAAATACACTGAACCCACAGATATTGCTAACATTCTGGCTGACAGGTTCAGTGCAAATTTCTCCCCTCCTTCACCCCCAAAAGAAGAAATACTTATCCCACCTGAATGTAATCTCCCTGTCATCTCAGATGTCCAAGTGAGACCCGCCCTAAACAAAGCAAAAAACACAGCATCAATGGGACCTGACGGTATCCCGGGGTGCGTGTTACGTGAACTCCAAGAGGAGCTAAACCCACACATAAAATGCTATTTAACCTTAGCCTTACTTCGGGATATGTACCTGAACACTGGCGTGCAGCAACAGTGGTCCCACTCCACAAGGGGGGTGCCTCTACAGACCCTGGAAACTACCGCCCCATAAGCTTAACTAGCCTGGTCTTCAAAGCTATGGAAAGAATCATTATGGAACTCATAAACAGAGACATAGGGGACCTACAGACACTTGACCCCACCCAGTTCGGCTTTGTAAAGGGCAGATCCTGCCTTTTAAACCTGGCTGACTTTTTCGAAACAGTCACTAGAGCCATTGATGAGGGCAAAGCAGTCCATACAGCATACCTGGACTTGGCTAAGGCCTTCGACACAATACCCCACTCAGGCATCATAGATAAGCTAAACAGCTTAAAAGTAAACCCTTATGTCACTAGATGGGTTGCAAACTGGCTAAAGGACAGAACCCATAAAGTTAAAATAGCTGGAGCAATGTCAGACTCAAAGCCAGTTACAAGTGGTGTCCCACAGGGATCTGTCCAGGGACCCCTCTTGTTCAGCATTTATTTCTCAGATGTTACAGCAAACATGGGAGGGCTGTAGCTGACAAAGTTCGCAGATGACTGCAAACTAGGCGCCATAGTCGATACACCAGCAGACACACACATCCTACAAAAAGGCCTCACTGAAACGGACAACTGGTGCTGTAGTCACGGCCTTAAACTAAATGCCAAAAAATGTATAGTCATCCCTTTTGGAAAAAACAAAGTACCCACAAATTATCACATAGACAGCAACCCACTGAGTACGGAAAAAGTAATCAGAGACCTAGGGACCCAAGTAGACAGCGACCTCTCATTTGACACCCACGTTGCCAAAGTGGTTAGAAAAACATTCTACCTTGCACACCTCATCATGAAGGGATTCACATCCAGATCCAAGGATGTCATTGTACCCCTATATTCCTCCCTCATCAGACCCATGATTGAGTACAATGCCCCATTTGGTATGTACCTCACCCGGCATTTGCAACAGCTGGAGAGACCACAAAAGTACCTCACCAAAAGGATCAAGGGTCTCCAACATATGTCTTATTCTGCCAGACTAAAGAAACTTCAGCTCTATTCAGTAGCATACCGCCTGCTCAGAGGTGATCTCTGCCTGACGTACAAGGCCATGTCCAATCAGGATCTGATGGACATGCTCCACCTCAAAAAATCCAAATCCATCAGGACCACGAGAGCTAAAGACTTAAACCCCGGCACAAGTATGAATAGGACATGCTGGAGGGATAGATTCATAACCCAGAGGCTTCCCATGCTTTGGAACAGGATCCCAGTTCGTATTAGGCAGAGCCCCTCACTGACTCTCTTCAAGAGAAATCTTGATGAGTGGATGGGAGATCGTAAGTTTACCCCAGGGGTCACATCTGTGTCACTGCTAGACAGGGGCACAGTAAACTAATTCTATTATATAAGGGGACCTTCATTGTGTCACTACTAGACAGAGGCACAGTATTCTAGATTTATTCTGTACATTTTTGTACCATTTCATGGGGTGGCAAAAGCCACATCACTATGGCTAGGCTTACAAATGCCCCAGGGCAGATAGCCTAGTACTATGAAACTATGAAAGAGCTGGCAGAGGAGGAATGGCATGCCCATACTTGGGTGTGTGTGTGGGGGTGGGGTTTACAGCCACAATCCCTTGTAGGTGGAGTGATTTGTCATCTGTACCCTGGGAGTGGAACTTCAACTCACCAATCCATCACCTAGTAACAGTCTTCATTAGTGAGGATACAGGAGCATATACTTGCAGGAGAAGGCATTATGAGTCCCAGCAGTGGTATGCGTAGTTCATCTTGCCCACCCAGGAGGTGGAGTTAGGTCATACAAACACCCTCATTGCCTGTCTGCTGGTGAGGGCACAAAAAAACTTTGCAGTTGTCTGTATGACAGCTCTCTGCCTGGCTCTTGGCCACATATTATAGTGTAAAATAAAATAAAAGGGGCAGTGGGGATTGAGGGGGAGACCATACCCTTTTCCCATAAACGCAAACTGTGCAGTTTATTCCTGTTACATTTTTCATTCTTGCTTAGGCAAACAGTAAAATATACCATTTATGTTAAGTAGCAGTTTCACATCAGAATAAGTAACACAGAAAAGAAGAAGATTAGATCATGCTAAGGGGATCCAGTTTCTGTCAGCCTGGGATGACATGATCAATAGACCTCAATGCTTTGCCAGAGATGGTCTTCATTTGTCACCCCTGGGATTTCGACTACTGCAAAGGGTCTTGCCACACCCATAGTGCCTTTTTAAGCAATATGTCAAGGACAGAATTCCCAATGTAAACATTTCATCAAAAAAGAACCTCAAAGTTAGTTTGCTAAACACTTGGAGTCTTAGCATGAAACTGCACTCACTGGAAGCAGTCCTCACCTTGGAAGATACTGACATCTGTTCAGTCACAGAGACCTGGTTCTTCGCAGTGGAGAGCACCCCAGGCACACTGGGTTACACCTTCTACCACACATTCAGACCACGAATGGAAGGCATGAAAACTAAAGTTGGCAGTGTATCAATACTCATTAAAGATAAATACACCTCCAGATTGGTTAAGCAGTATGATTCCCTAGAGACACTTCAGGTGCAACTAACTGTTGGTAGGACATCTACTCAAGTCATTGCCAGCTACAGGACCCCTCCATGAATCAAGACATCCACTCTGCCTACTTGAATCTACTGGACTCCATCAAGATACTTCCGAACACCATGGTTCTGGGTGATTTTAATTACCCATCCATTGACTGAGTAAATTGAAGTCCTCCAAAGCAAACTATGAATCCACATTAGCATCCTCAAGTAAGGACAGCCATAAGGCATTCTTTGGTGACATCTGTAGCCTAAAAGGTAAGACCCAGATTTGTGCCGAACTAATAGTTAATGATTCCACATACATTGAGCCTGTGGTCATAGCAAACCTGTTAGCTGACAGGTTCTGTGAAAACTTCCTTCCCCTGTAGGGTTACCATAAATCTGGGTTTCCCCGGACACGTCCTCTTTTTGGGCTCCTGTCCCGGCATCAGGGAGGTTTTTGAAAATTCTGCAATTTGTCCGGGTTTTTCAAAAACCTGGACAAATCGCAGAATTTTCAAAAACCAGATGCCCCTATTTCCTCTTTCGTCTGCTTTGTTTGTTTGTTTTTTTTGATTGGCTCGTATACCGGTATACGAGCCAATAAAAAAAAAAATGAAAAATGGAGCTCTATTCAATGTGGAACTGCTTGATGTTCCGCATTGAACAGAAGAGGGTCCGCTGTGCGAGTTTTTGATTGGCTCGTATACTGGTATATGAGCCAATCAAAAAAAATTGAAAAATGAAGCTCTGTTCAATGCGGAACTGCTTGATGTTCTGCATTGAACAGAAGAGGGTCCGCTGTGTGAGTTTTTGATTGGCTCGTATACTGGTATACGAGCCAATTAAAAAAAAATCATAAAACGGAGCTCTGTTCAATGCAGGACTGCTTGATGTTCCACATTAAACAGAAGAGGGTCTGCTGTGCGAGTTTTTGATTGTCTCATATACTGGCATACAGGCCAATTAAAAATCGCCAAACACGGAGATACTTGTCTTTAAAGCGGAACTGCGATGTTCCGCATTAAAGACTAAAGACCTTTTTTTTTTGTTTGTTCTTGAAGCAGTAGTTTCTAAATTGTTATGTGACATCAGGAAATAACTGATCTTTAATAACAGGCAATCTGTTAAAAAACTGGCAACCCTATTAAAATAGCAAAACTGATCTTTAATAACAGTTTGTGTGCAGTATCGTATTGATTGCACAATTGTTGTTAAATGGGTGTATCTTATGTCTGATACCTGTAAAACGTGGCTTTACTACGACTGTTTGTTAAATCCATAAATGTTTTGAAACTTCATTGCACCTTTTAATCTATGAAATGGGACTCTACTCGTTGTTCTGTAATGAGAGTCATTTGGATTGCAAACCTAGTGCAGTGTCTCAGTGTTTGCGCTGGTTACAAAATCTTTTTTTAAGAAATTGTAACTAGTCTTGATTTCTGCAGCTCACTTGTGACAATACGCATTTCACTTTTAAGTCTAAGCTGGGTGGACAACATTGAATGTATAAATCCTGACGTTTGTGTCAGAGAATTAGTGTGGTTTGAGTATATTTAATGATGAGGCATACATCTCAAATGCCTGATTTTCACAGAATGTCCAGATTGTTTTGCCTCTTAATTTTGGTCTATTTGTCAAAATATTTATTTTTTGACAAATCATTGAGACTGAAGTTACTAAATAGACATTTCAGTTTCAGATTTCATATCTTGTAGAAAATGCATGCCAATATAAAACCTGTTGCTCTGCCAACTATCTAAGTTTATAACATTAATGTTTAAAATCTGTTCCTGAATGTGTGCCTCTGTCCCCATTACATTTTGCTTTGTATAGATTTCAGTAGGTTTATAGGGATGCTGGCAAGTCTTGTCTTTAATGCGGAACTGCGATGTTCTGCATTAAAGACTAAAGACCTTTTTTTTTTTTTGGTCTTCACCTAGTGAGAAGAATCTGACAACCCTAAGAGGACAAAAAAATATTTTTTTGTCCTCTTTTTCATATAACCAAATATTGTAACCCTACTTCCCTGTCCCCACCACACATAGCCCATGACATTCCTTCCACCTGTCCCCCACCTTGTATCTCTAGAGAGCAGGTCGTAAATGCCCTCTGTAAGGCCAAAAACACAGCATCATGAGATCTGATAACATCCCATGCTGTATCCTACATGGGCTCCAACAAGAATTAGCAACACCGTTGGGTACTCTTTTTAATCATAGTCTAAGCACTGGCTTCATCCTAGCTGAATGGAAAATGGCCACCTTTATCCCATTGCACAAGGATGGTGCTTCCAGTGACCCCAGGAACTGTAGACATATTAGCCTGACTAGCCTTATCTGCAAGGCCATGGAACGAATCATCACAGACCTTATCAACAAAGATATAGGTAATCTCTAAATACTTGACCCTACTCAGTTTGGACTTGCCAAAGGGAGCTCATGCCTGTTAAATCTGATGGACCTCTTTGAGACAGTCACCAGAGCCCTGGATGAGAGGAAAACTGTGCATATAGCCTACCTGGACTTGGCCAAGGCTTTTGACACTATCTCCCACTCAGACATTAATGACAAACTCACCTAGCTAAGCATCAATCCTTATATCGTTAGACGGGTTGCTAATTGGCTCACTGATAAAACCCATACAGTCAAAACAGTGGTGTTCCACAGGAATCAGTCCTGGGACCTCTACTGTTCGCTGTTCAGAATCTATTTCTCTGAAGTACAAGCAAAAACTCAAGGTCTGTGGCTGACAAAGTTTGCTGACAACTGCAAACTGGGAGTGGTCATAGAATCCCCAAACAATGTCAACATTCTACAAGAGAGTCTTATACAAACAAATGATTGGTGCCAAAGTCACGGCCTTAAACTCAATGAAAAAAGTATATTATCATCCCTTTCAGGAAGAGCAATATTCCTGCTAACTATCACATCAATTGAAACACCCTAAGCATGCACTCAGAGGTGAGAGACCTGGGCACACAGGTTGACAGCAACCTTACCTTTAATCACCATGTTTTCACAGTGGTAAACAGGGCATCCTATATTGCTCATCTCATAAGTAATGGCATTGCCTCCAGAAAAAAAGAAGTTATAACCTCCCTGTACTCTTCCCTCATCAGGCCAATAATTGAGTACACTGCTCCTTTTGGTATGTACCTTTCCAGGCACTTGCAGCAATTAGGGAGACCACATAAGTTCCTCACAAAGAGAATTCAAGGTGTTCAGCATCTGTCCTATGTGGATTGGCTGAAATCACTGTCACTTTACTTCCTTTTCATACAGACTACTCAGAGGCAATCTCTGCCTTGTGTATAAGGCAATTCATGACTCTGCTTTATTGGAAATGCTGCAGCTGCATATCCATAAGTCCAATGGCTCATGCGTTACTCGCTCTAAAGACCTTAACCTGGTCTGTGACATAAATAGAACCAGCTGAAGGGACAGATTTGTCTCCCAGAAGTTACCGCACCTGTAGGACAGACTCCCAATTCATGTCAAGCAGAGCACCTCTTTGGCCCTCTTCAAGCACAGTCTGAATGATTAGATGGGTAACCATAAATTCCCTGGGGGTTCCACCTGTGTCTCTCTTGGATAGGGGCGATAGGTGCTGATTGTGGAAACAAGGGCCGAACTTGGCTTGTAAGGGCCCTAGGGCCACTAGCCTAGTAACTACTTAAGATACTATTACCTACGATTAACATACCTAACAGCTGTCAGCTATGTAGCTAACAGCAACAAGTGTCTTACTTCAATTAAGGGCTGATGAAGAAAGTTACATTTTATAATCTTTTCTTCAATATGTTGTTCTGTGGCTGCCTGCACAGAAACTGTAACATTGATAAACTCAAAAACTACAGAAAATGCAGATGCTGTACATCTTTTCAAATTCAGTGAGGTGCACCATTTACAGAGCTTAATATATGGTCTCCCAAATGCTGAACAATCAGACAAAATGTGGGATGCCTACTAACAACATGACCTCTCATGCCCTCTGGAATTATTTAACTGTAGTCTCCAAACAGGCTTCATGCCTCATGACTGGAGAACAGCAACAGTCATCCCTCTGCACAAAGGTGGGCCATCTACAGACTTTGGAAGCTACAGATCCATAAGTCTCACTAGTCTTATATATAAATCCATGGAAAGAATTATCATGGAAAAGATCAAGAGTGATATAGTAAACCTCCAGATACTGGACCCAACTCAGTATGGTTTCATCAAGAGGAGCTCATGCCTACTCAACCTGGTGGACTTCTTTGAGAAAGTCACAAAAGCAATGGATGAGGGCAAAATGGTTCACACTGCGTACCTTGACCATGGCAAAGCATTTGACACAATATCCCACTCGAGCATTGTTGGCAAACTCAAGAAGTAAGGTACAAACCCATATGTCACCCAGTGGATATCCAACTGGCTCATAGACAGGACCCAGGAAATTAGAAATGAAGAGTCAACCTCTACAAAGAGGGCAGTCACAAGTGGAGTCCCTCATGGATCAGTCCTTGGACCGTTCCTTTTTGTTATTTATTTCTCTGAAGTCAAGGCCAATGTCAATGGTCTTTGGTTGATTAAAGTTGCAGATGATTGCAAATTAGGAGCAATCATTGAATCCCACACTGACACAGATATTCTCCAGGAAGGACCAACACAGACAACTGGGTCAGAGCCATGGACTAAAACTAAATGCCAAGAAATGCATAATAGTATCCTTCAGAGAGTCATCCACCCCTGGTAACTATCATATTGACAACATACTCCTTATAGTTGACCCAGTAGTCAAGGACTTAGAGACACACATAGACAGTAATCTCAGCTTTGACCATTATGTGTGTACAGTAGTAAGGAAGTCATTCTATGTTCCGCAAGTTATAAACAAAGATATTGTTCCATTGTATTCGGCATTCATCAGACCTATCATTGAGTACAGTGCCCCCTTTGGTATGTATCTAACTAGACATAGCCGGCAATTGTAATGTCCACAGAGGTTCCTCACTAAAAAAATACAGAGCGTAAGTAAAATGTCCTATGCAGACCGCCTCAAGGCCCTATCCCTGTATCCTGTCTCCTACAGGCTTTTGAGGGGAGTTCTATGCCTGGCATACAGGGCATTGTCAGACCCCACTCTGATGGACCTCCACAAAATAAACAGCACCAGAATTGCCCATTCTAAAGACTTAAACCTTGCCTGTGATATAAATAGGAGCTGCTGGAGAGATAGGTATGTATCCCAGAGACTAGCCCATTTCTGGAACAGGCTCCCCATCCATGTGTAGCAGAGTTCCTCCCTAATCCAATTCAAATAAAACTCTGGACAATTGGATGGGGAACAGGAAATTCATCCCTGGTTTGGCACCTATTTCTCTAATGGACACAGGCAACCTGCAAATGTTTCGTCTCCCAGTCCCCTGCTTGTAAATGTTTCATCTCCCAAACCCCTGCTTACACTTATCAAGGGTATCAGAACTTGTCAGAGATGTGGGATGCATGGCTAGCCTTAAAAAGGCCTTTGTGGTCATTAGTCTAACTCCTATGAACCTATAAATTCACAACATGTTTAAAATGTGTTATTAATTGAACAGTAGGAGTTAGTATTATTTATCTTTTTTTTTTTGAAAACCTTAATGGCGAATGTGTGACAAACACTTTGAATAAAGAATAAGGAATATTTATGAAGCAAAATGAGAACAGTTGCTTAGAACGAGGTACAGCTGAGATGAGACTGAAAGAGAACAAAGGTGATGCAGGTTTTTATCACGATGGTAATGAGTGCCAGAGTCACAGTGCAGGCGAAGAAGCTGTGGGACTGCTTTGTATAGTTGAGCTGTCACATGTTAGTTGGATGGGCTTCCCATACCTACTAATAAGAAAGCCTGTATATTTTGTTGTCATTCCATTCACTTATGGAAACATTTTGGGTGATATGATGGAGAGCTGTGGGTCTGGTACAGCAATATTTGCAGGAATTCTTTTTTCTCTTTTGGAGGTTTGTACTCTAACTTCCAATGACTGCATCCTGAGCTTTTTCACAAAACAGACTTATGTCCTCACATTTCAAACAAATGTTCAAAAATCTGTAGCTATAACGGTTATTAAAGAAATGTAAATGACAAACTATTCAGCACAGACAAGTCATTACACTGGCAGCGTTCACTAAATTCTAGATCTTAAACTGTATTTTATAAGTCATACTCAACACAGTAAATATAAATTCTGTAATATTTGTAAACAACAACAACCACTCAAGCTACACATATACTGTCAGCAGCATTTTGATTATCTATTATTCAGAAAATGAGGCTGTGTAGTTTCTGTCTGTAATTTGTTTGTTGAGATACTTAAAAAATATGAAAATTATGACAATATAGATAACTAGGATATGATCAGCTATTAATATCTCTTTAGAAGTACTAGACAGACATCCATTATTCGTTCATACCATTTTTTCTTTCTCACACTTTCCCTCGCTCTTATTTCATTGCTATACATTTTTTTCTTATTTTCTCTAATTTATCCTTCAGCCTCCATCATTTTTCTCTTTTTTCTCTTACTATTTTCCAAAATTCATTTATTTAAAC